>NC_056731.1:1778014924-1778177424 GCF_019279795.1 Protopterus annectens
GTTTTTTTTAAATCAAATATGTTGAAGGAGGATCATACAGCTGTCCACCTGGTTGGTGTGCCAGTAGAAGGAATGTCTATTTTTTATTTTTTGTTCTTCAATGGAAGTGTTGGGGGGTCAGGTTCATAATACGTGCCCAGGGTGCTGTCTGTATCAGTTATGCTTCTGCACAGAGACACATCAGACTGCTGGAAGGTGACCAAAGGAAACTACAAGAACAATGCATGAGATGGAGAGGAAAATATTACCAAAAGTTGGAAGGGTTAAAGCATTGTTGGTTATGAGCCAGAAGAAATAGAAAGGATATGATATGAGGGGCAAGATTGTGCTAGGGAGATGTGAAGTG
This sequence comes from Protopterus annectens, assembly GCF_019279795.1. Taxonomy (NCBI): domain Eukaryota; kingdom Metazoa; phylum Chordata; order Ceratodontiformes; family Protopteridae; genus Protopterus; species Protopterus annectens. The sequence goes on from NC_056731.1 coordinate 1,778,015,271, forward strand.
GTTGGAGATATGAAGGGTATAGGCTTTAGACTGCAGGGACAAGATAATCCTTGGATCTATGATATTACTAATTCTCAGAGAGGGCCAACAACCAATGGAAATGAAAATAAAATGTTTGGAGGACTGGAAATCCATAGAGGCATTTATCTAGCAACTGTATAGGTGGAGAAGACAAGTGGCGGATACATAGATGGAGGAGAGGTATAATACTGAATGCACATGACAGCAAGCAAAATAGTCTTATTTTCTAATTTTAACATTCAACAAATAATATTAGATTATAATTATTATTATTATTAACAGTTTAAGAATGGATCTATATAAATCAATAAAAAAATATACTTATTCTGTCCACAATAATCAGGTGTTTTATTTGTTTACAGCTATGCTACCGGAAGCACCCATTTACATATATTGTACACATATCAGTAACCACTTATGTACAAGCTACATGTTTTTTGTACTAGCCATGCCTAATTTATGCCATCTTTTGGAAATAGATAACACAAATGCTTGGTACCCATATCTTCAGAATAAAAGGGTTTCATAAGCAGAAAAAATATATAAATCCTGCCCATGTTGGCAGTGTTACCTCCAACATGGCTCCACACCAAATTCAAGGTAATAGTCTTAATTCATAAGGCTTCAGCTGTAATTTACTTTCTATCCCATCAACTGAGCTAGTCTTATCAGTATCATGTGCTGCCTCAAACTTTCCAAGAGAAGCCTCAGCCTTAGCATCTGGATTCAAATCAATGTAAGCTGGAGAAAAAGTGTGTCAAGTCCAGCTGCTTCACACTTCCTCTCATTCTACCTTAGCTGCATTTGAGAGACTGTAGGAACATGAGAAACAGACAGTTGTATACAAGCCCTGCACTCACAGATTTTATACCCTTACCGCTACTGAATCTAGTAAATCTACAGGTTTTCATTACTTTACTGCTGACATCACCATAAGATATCTGATGTGCAACAGGAGGTGTCACCAGAGTCTATTAGCAGATGACCCACAAGAGTGCATACAAGGGTTACCAGAGACACAGATGCTGCCTATGAGTTATAAATAACTAGATTGGTATTAAGCTTGTTGTACTCCTGCTGGTTGAACGCTCACAAATTTATACCATTTTTGGCATTCCTAAGCCTTAATCTACCACTCCCTCACCATGACCAATAGAAAACACTAGCTTCATAATTGAAATCATTGCCATACACCTGGACAGCAAACTCACACTTATAATATATAGAGCACTGTTGTTTATCCCTGATTCAATGGATTTCATCTACAAAATTAGTGCTGTCAATTGTGAAGCTGATTAGCTTCTAATGTTCATTGATGTTGCATCTCTTTACAGTATACTGCCCATGAGAAAAGTACTGAATCCAGCAGATAGCAACTTTTCAGGAGAAATAAAAAACTTCTATCAGCCTTAAGATCAACAGTATGTGCCTCTTGTTTGAGTTTGGTGTTTAAAACCTTTTTTGGGGGTTTCATTTTTACGTGAAGTTCCAGCAAAATATTGCATGCTACTTCCATTTCATAGAAGACATATTTATTGTTTGGAAAACTGAATTTTTTATCTCATGAAATTCCAAATTCACAATGCATCAGTTATGTTAGAACCACCTTTCATTCCAGCCATAGCAACATCCCAGCCCCAACATGAAGGCATATAAAAAAGGATTCCCCCAATTCTACATTCACTTGTACCACAAAACAAGTAATAGCATTTACCTACCATATGAAAAAAGAGAAAGTCATCAAATGACTAGACACAACAGCTCTGTAGATATCCAAAGAAGTACCAGGAAAACAAGATATGCAACTAAAAGTTGAGCACTTTTGTTCTTTATTGTGCTTACAAGAACTTCTTCAGAACATTGTGTCTACAAGAACCGCTACAGAGCTGTTTAGTTCTTTAGTTTTTGTTGTCTCTGTCATTATTTCCACTTCTTCATTAGAAAGACATCATATCCTAGACTGTTAGGATTTCCATGCTGTTAAAGAAGGGCAATAACTCTACCTCTGAACTCCAATGATTGATCTAAGAATTAATTGAACAGGAATATGACAGTGCTCTCATAGATGAAATAACAAATACTATTTAGCTGCTAAGATATAAGAGACAAGTTCTCAGGACTCAACACCCAAGGTTGAGATCTGACTCTTCTAACTGTTCATTGCATCCTGGGGTCAGAATATACAACACTGTTATGACACATATGCACAGTATTCACTCATTTAGCATCAAAAAATGTCCTGGAAGTCAATTAAAAAGTCATAGAGAGGAAATAATGGGTACAATATCCAGTTTTGTTAATAAGAGAGCTACGTGAAAGGTCTTCTGAAGCACAGGGGCAATCATCCTTACCCCATTGCTTGACTTATGTCTGTTTCAATGTCTGGCACATTTCTTTGTAGCAAATACAGCTTCTGTAATTAAATAAGCAACACTGGCCTTTTCAGTTATCTTAGTAGCAACAGTAAATACTGATGCAGATTGTCACCAGCTGCAAAACCACATTTATCTTGGCATACCTCTCAACTGTACAGAATTTCGCTGAATGTCCAGATTTTTGCCTTATATTTTTGGTCCATTTTTCATAAAATTGTGGCATTCTGGCAAATTAGTGGCAAATCATTAAAGACTGAAGTTAGAAAATAATGACAGACATTTGAGTTTTAGACTTCATAACCCTCAGAAAATTCACGCTAATGCAAAACCTGTTATTCTATCAACTTTCTAAGTTTGTACAAGCAAGATTTCAAAATTGTCCCTATTTGTGCCACTTTTTTATGGCTTTGTCCAGATTTCTTACTCTAAGAGGTTAAGAGGTATGCTTGGCATGACCATCTGAAAATCCAACTCTTTGGTATATAAACATATATCTTCTATTAGAAGTAAAGATGGCCTTAAAATTCTCCTGTGCCAACTTCCCTTTGTTTTTGCTAGTCTGCAGGATCAGTCCAATGGCACCCCTCACTGCCCCCTGTTGATGCATTTGTTCCTCTGTCAGGGTGGGTGCCCCTGGTTCATTCATTCCCCAGTGGTAGCTAGTCTGCAGATCCTGTGGACCTGCCACATCACCACTTCTCAGCAGCTTTTGCATGCATTCTTCTAAACATTGGCACACTACCTACCAAGGAGTACAATGCTTTCAGTGCAGGCATGCTAGCATCTGAATGCTGCAAGTGATATACCTGCATTTCTGCAGGTGCTATCAGTGCAGTGAGCCAAACTGTCTCCCTCCTCCCAAGATGGGTGAGCTGGCATCAGCCACTCACTCACTATTATTCTACCCTACCCTGTCTGTCCAGCTGCTGTGCGGCCAGCTCAGCACAGGCCATCTGACACATAGTCAGGGCATTATCTCTCTGTGTCATGGCACTGAGCCTCCTGTGATAACGTTGTTAAGTTACTTTTCCACAATTTGAGGTACTTACCCTCAGTAGAATGGCTGGGTTCCAGAGCTTTCTCCTGGAACTCATTGAATACCAGTGACAGATCAGACTTGCTGTCTACTATTGTACTATTGCACACGTCATAATAATGTTATATATTCTGACCCCAGGATGCAAAGGACAGTTAGAGGGGTCAAATTTCTGGGTTCAACAAATTTTCCTCAATTAAATGGCTGTTAAAGATTCAATAATTAAACCACCAGTCTTATCATCAATGCTGCAGACCACCACTCAGTCACTTTTATTGGGCTTTTACAAGGCTGCACCCCTTTTGGTGTTGCATGAGGGTTTACCTGAACTTTTCCATTTGGAATGTTGGAGGAGCACCTCATTTATTCTGTTTCTATATCTGGATTTTGTAAATTGGGTTTCTTAGTACTGCCTTATCTCCTTTTCATTAATAATCTTTTGCTACCTTTTTCAGACTCCCATGTCCTGCTTTCATTTTCACTTTTTATTCTTATTTGTTTCTGAACAATTTGTACAAATGTATGTAGTGCTTTGATTTGTTTTTTCTGTGACTGATTGCACTGAGCTTTCCAGATTGTTTATTCTCTGCTATCTTTTTGACTATTACATAATTTAGCATGTGTGATCCCAGTAGCTGCCAACAATCATTCAAAGCTTTGTTGCTGACTGATAATTTTTGAGTTTCCAAATATACGTTCATCTATTTTTTTTTTTTGTTAGCACTGCATGTACATAGCTTCCAAAGACCCCCACCCTCCCCAGTCCCCATCTGCATGCTTTTCAGATTTTGGAATTCCCTTACCTGGTACAGAAATGTTCAAGACTGACACCTCTGCCTTCCTTACCTGCTTGGCTCCCTTTTGCTTTGGTGTTACTAATTTACTCCACTTCATGCATTGTTTGTGTAACTGGAATGCCACATAGTTTACTAGTCGATTTCTGTAATTTTAAAATATGAATTCTGTTACTTGTACTATTTCTCTAAGGACAATTCATTTTGCTTACTTGCCTATAATTCTGATCTCCCACTGCTATGTCATTTCTCCCTAGCTCTTCTGCTTTCCTGCTCATTTTCACATTTTCCTGTTTCATGGCATTCATAGGTGATTACTAGGTTAATGGCCTTGGAGCCTATATAAGCCTAGCCCAAGAAGATTCATAGGTTCATAGGTTAGTACTAGGCTAACTGCCCTTGTGAGCTATTTTAAGGCTAGCAAATTATCCCTTGGGAGACTTGAACCCTGCACCTTGTGTTTGTAAGGCAAACACCTTTACCATTAGCCAACCCTCCCAATTCCCTGGCATCACTGACATTAGTATACTTTTTGCTTGCCTTTCCATTGTTTTCATAACGTGATGTCATGTCCCCCTATCATGCCATTGATATACTAACATCTGATTGGTCAGCAATTTCACACATGGGCTTGTTCTTGTGCTGGCAACTGATCGGCTGCCTTTAGTATGCTTTGTGCACATCACCAGAAAGTGTCTCCCCCCATTCTCTTTTCTTCTGCTTGTGGTAAAATTGGAATTCCTGTTGCAGCAATGATCAAGCCTAACATGACATTCCTGCTTTACTGTATTCTAAAGTACATTTAAATCTGACTTGAGTTTAATATCAATTTTAGGCCCTGATCCTTTATTTACTTACAAGATGAGGGTAAATTTTGAAGGGTAAATTTGAAATAGGTAATAATAGATTTGGTATTGGGGTAATCCAGTTCAAGTTATTGGCACTAGAAGATATATTGACAGCAAGCAATGTAGTTTAATTTTGGAGGTGGACAGATTGTCTATTTGTTTTATGGGCAGAAGTGACTTACACTTGTAGTGTGGTGCTACCTGTGGAACCTCTAGGATGGTCTTTGTGGCACTCTGTCACTTCTGCATTTCATTCTACATAGCTAAGACTGAATGTCCTCTGGGATGAAGGATGCATGAAAATAATTATGATATTCATTAGCAAAATGTCAATAGTACCTTATTTAGACATTCTTTGAGTTGCAAGGGAATAATTTCAGTTTTACATTTTCTGTCTTGGAAATAGTGTCTAAAAATTTTCATGGGGTGGACACTGAGAATGTACTTTAGAATACAAAGAGCTGATTTGGCAACTTAGATTGAATGCCACAGGCTTAAATGATCACATTCCTAGAAATAGTGTCCTTAAGCTGTGGCTGCAAAATTATCATAATTCATAATTATATTAACACTATATTATAAAATATTTTCTGCATCTAATTTTACTGTTTCAATGTGTTTAAGAATTGAGCAATATTAAATTTGATTTGATTAAGTTTCTTTTTTTCATTTTTTTTAATTGATTATGGAGGTTTTGATTGGTCATTTAATTGATGATGTCACCTACATTTTATATATAAAACCGTATTCTTTGTCTTACAGTTCTGATGAGGTTCCAGTGGTGAAAGAAAGGACAAAAGCATTTGTTTTATATTAAAATGTCCCATGTTTTCATTACATTGGTGGTTTTAAATTATTGGAATTACTGTTAGTGGTTTATATGAGCATACTGTGTATTTTGATTGCAGGTTTTATATTTACACAGTTGGGACTATATCCTTGGTTATTTTCCTTAGTTATCGTGCTTACCTGCCTCTCCTACTGGCCATTTTCTGTTTGGCCTCCCTTGTCATCCTGCTGCACCCAACTGGTGTAGTCTATGTTTTTCATCCTATACTCCCTTTTGCCCAGGGTAATTGTTCCCTTCCCTTGCTGTCTCCCATCTATTCCACTCATTCTTCTGATGGTGTTCCATCTCCTTTTCTTCTTTGGCTAGCTACGTCCAGGGGATGTCTTACTCAATGTAATCAGGAATTTATAAAAAACAAAATAAAATGCACAAACTACTATAAAGCAAACACAATACTGGCTTATGGAATAAAGAAAGAGTCATATCTAATGTTAAGCACTTTTCATTTACTGCATTAGGAAACTTCATCAAACAAAATCAGTATAATAAATTCACAACAGTTAAACAGTTTAAAATTTGGTGCCTTTTTTCTACTACAGGAAATGACATCACAAACCTAAATAATATGCTACTTCCCCCATTGCATGTACCATTATTCATGAGTAAATAAATATTCATGTATATTACTAAACACTCCAAATACACCAAATATAAACAATATATGCAATTATATGACTTAAAATTATTATAAAGTCACTAAGATATTAAATTAAATATGTATACACTTATATACATAAGTAAAATATTAATTTTAAACAAAACTTGTTGTCATTACCAAAGCAACCTTTATGCACTTAAAGCTTTTAATTTTAAAATGTTGTTAATACTGCAAAGATCATTAAGTCCAGGCCATTCATAAGAATGAAGCATGAGCTGCCATATAAGTTCTGCCCTTTCCAATTGTAGTTCCCGGGGAGCACCTCTATCATCACTAAGCACTTGCTGCAGTATTGCAAATCTGAAATAATGATCATGTTGTTCATGCACATGTTTGGCTAGTGCATTATTTAACTGATCTTTTCTTATTGCATACACATGCTCATAAATTATTTCCTTACGAGACCTGGTGGTTTTTCCTATATAAAATACTAGGCAGAGTTGACATACTGCCACACATATATTACCCCCTTAGAATTGCAATTAGATTTGCTCTTAATAATATATTATGTGCCCTTTATCTGTATGCATTGGCCCTGATGTATATGTCTACAATAATTGCACATTCCACATCTATTCATAATACCCACTGATTTATTGGCCATACAACTTGTCCTGCCATTTTCCAATAGATTTTTAAAATTACTTGCTCTTCTTGCCACCATTTTAAATCCATGACACAATTTTGTTCTAATGTTCAAATCCTCATCCATAAGTGTCCAGTTTTTCATCATAATAGCCTTAATTTCATAAAAATGTGTATTAAATGTTGTTATAAACAGTGCAGTATTGTCCAGGCAGTGTTCACTCACACCTAAGGGCATTGGGTTATTGTTATATGATAAAATGTGCAAAATGACCATTTGATCTTTTTGTTTTTACTTCATTATACAATTCTCTAAGAATATGATTGGGATAGCCTCTCTTTTTAAACATGTCAATCAAATTATTGCACTCTATTTCAAAGTCGGTATCTAAACTAACCATCCTGGCCGCCTGGACAAGCTGTCCTTTAACTACTAATTTCTTATTAATTGCCGGGTGTGCGCTAGAAAAATGCAAGAATGAATTTGAGTAGGTTGGTTTTCTGTAAATATTTGCTATGAGTCTTTTATTGTCCCTATCCTTACTCATCATGACATCCAAAAAATTAATCTCATTATTGTCCACTTGTTGTGTGAATGTCAGATAAAAAGTGGTTGTATTAATATATGAGAGAAATAAATCTAGTGCTGCTTGACTACCCTTCCAAAGGATGAATATATTATCCAAATAACGAAAATATAGGCTAATATGCTGAAAATATTCACTACCATAAATGTCCTGCTGTTCCCACACAGCCATGACTATGTTCACAAAAATTGTGCCACGAGGTGAGCTCATGGCTACACCCACCTGTTGTAAAAAATATCTGTCCTTAAAATAGATGTAATTGTTCTTAAGAACTATTTCCAAGAGTTAAGTATACAAGTTAATTTTGGACTGTGTAATCCCCTGCGCACCTAAAAAGATTTCTATAGCATGTATATCGTCTTCATGAGGGATCACAGAGAATAAGTCTTGATGTCCACTGTTACTAGTATACTGTGGTCACAATACTGTGAGTGTTTGATTAGCTCAAGGAAATGTCATGAATCTTTACAAATTTGGGGACATTTCTTTATCAAACTTTTAACTGCTGTCTAAATATTTTGCACGTGCATAAGAAATAGAATTACGACAGTCTACTATCGGTCGTAATGGTAGATTATTCACATTCTTATGCACCTTTAGTGCCCCAAATATGGTGGGTATGATAGGAGAAATAATATTCAAATAGTTATAAGTGTAAATATCTTTTCTATTTTCAAGAAACATATTACGCGCCATGTGCACCCTTCTATAAGCTACATTAAGCTGCTTTTTACTGACCTCCTGATATGTATCTGTATTAAGTATATCTAACATTCATTGTTCATAATCATATGTGTCCATTATAACTAACCCCCCCCCCCCACCCAATCAGGCTTCATTATTCTTAAAGACTGTTGCATGAGAAATGACAAATTAATTCTCTCTTCATCTGTTAAATTATCATTTGAGTGCTTTTTGTTATTCACCATATGCCTGATATCCAACTCACATATTCTTTCATATGATGCTAGAATGGGATGAGGTGGGGGATTAAATGTGCTATGGATATGTATTACAACGGGGGATTTAGAATATGCTATCTGATTGTTACCAAATAACAATGTGACATTAAATTTTCTTAAAAAAAGCTTTAAATCGATCAATATTTGCGCAAGATTAGGTTGATAGATGGTACAAATGTAAAACCTTTACTCAATAAATTCACCATTTATTCATCTACCACAGTATCTGAAAAAAATTATACATTTTAAAATCAACTAAAGAATTACATACAATGATGGGACTACTAGCAGCAACATTAGAAACTAAATCAATAATGGCTATATCTTCCTTGACACATGTGGTACTGCGTGTGGTAACTAATTGTATTTCTTCCCCCTGCCATGATACTGGTACCCCTCTCTCCTCTGATTCCACCTCAAGGGTGTATAAAAACCTTGATTATCAGACCATCCATGTTTGTTATTAACATTCTGATTGTTTTTGTTTTTTATTCTTTCTGATCTTCTGAGAGGTGGGAACTGTTCATCATACTCTTCAAAATCATTCTGATGGGGAACCTGTTCAACATCATCAGTTATTACTTGTTGATGCTGTGCCCTTATATTTGGACCATTATTAACAGTATTATTAACATAACCAACTTGTGTTTTAACTTTTAATGGGTTAGGGTAAGCCTGACCATTACTATACTGTTGCTGGCCCCTTAACAATTTATTATGTTTTTTATGTTTTTTGAACTACAATTGGAAAGGGCAGAACTTAAATGGCAGCTTCATTCTTATGCATGGCCTGGACTTAATGATCTTTGCAGTATTAACAGTATTTTAAAATTAAAAGTTTTAAGTAGATAAAGGTTGCTTTGGTAATGACAAGTTTTGTTTAAAATGAATATTTTACTTATGTATATAAATATATACATATTTAATTTAATATCTTAGTAACTTTATACTAATTTTTAATTCATATTGTTGCATATATTGTTTATATTTGGTGTATTTGGAGTGTTTAGTAGTATACATACTGTTGTGAATTTGTTATACTGGTTTTGTCTGATGAAGTTTACTAATGCAGTAAATGAAAAGCACTTGACATTAGATATGACTCTTTCTTTATTCCATAGCCAGTATTGTGTTTGCTTTATAATCAGGAATTAGTGCTTACTGGCCCTCCTCTCATTCACTATGTTTATGACATATAACACTAACCCACTGGTTAACTTCAAATTCCACATACTTGTTGCTTTTGTAGTGTTAGTTAACACAGTTCTGTTAATTTTAAAGTTGGTGTTATACTTCTTCCTTGATCCCTTGGACCAGGGATAGAAGCACTTACTGGTATTTTTCATTTTTTTTGTATTTAACTTTTATTATAAACTTGTTATATTAATGCTTTCTATTCCATAATCATTGCCACTGTGGCATTTTTTTTACTTTCTTGTAATATATTTTCTGAGGACTGATATATTAAAACAGGAAGAAATAAGGTGGAAAGTGAGCAAGTAAACAACCCAATTCTTAGCGATTTCATTTTTTATTTAATGGATTCCATCAGAAAGCCAGATGAAAAACAAACACACATATTTAAATACTCCAGTACAAATCACATGACTTAGACACCCAGTCAAATCAAGCAAAGTATTGACATATGAAATTAACACTAAATGAGATATGTTGCATACTAAAAATACATAACCAATACACAAAGATTTCTGTTATATAATTACAGAGGTACTATCTATAATATGCTCTCAATTTTAACAAACTATTAATTGAAAGCACATCATTTAGTCCTGGTGGTTCTATGGCATTCAATATAATCTGCTACAACAATTCCCTATGTTCCAGATGAATCTTCCATGGCCCATTCCTAGGGTTCCAACCAATTTTTTCTATTGCCATAAATAAAATACAATAGGTAGGCTCTAAGACTAAATGCCTATACAACACCATTAGCACTTTTTTTTGTTTATGATTTCATATACATGTCCATAGGTCCTGTCTGTGAGTTTCCTTTTGGTTTTACATATGTAATATGCAGAATAATGTTTACAAAAAGCTGCATAGACCACCACAGTTGTATTACAACTGTATTTCCCTTATATCTGTATGTTAGTTTCATTTACCACCATAGAAGCACATTCAAATATATATTTATAATATCTATACTTGCCACATTTATACATTTTAAGACGTGTTTTATTGTGGTCACTGTGATTCCCTAAAATACTCTTAAGGGATTTTCCCCTTTTATATATCGTGTGGTTTTCCCCAAGATTTTTTTCAATACTCGAGTATGTTTTTATAATATGCCAATTCTTATTTATTGCTTCCTTTATAAATGCACTATTCAGGGAATATGTCATATTCAACGCAATATTATACTTTACCAAAGAAGATGTATTTGCTTGTATGGTAAAACCTCTTGTATGCATATTCTGAGATGGTATTTGTACCATGAGATTCCTTGTTTTTACATCAGATGTGCTCTGTAAAATGCAGTTATGTGACAATATTGGGTTATATATCCCCCATTTTTCTTTTATTTTCATCTTCATGAATAACAGAACTGATCATAGCCAATGGATACTCCCTTTTTAAAAACGTATTCCTCAGTGGCTGACACTCTTTTTATAAAGTCATTGTAGTGGGTGATCATTCTTGCAGCCCGGACCATTTGGCCTTTTACAACTGCCCATTTTTGATGCCAAGAATGACAGCTAAAGAAGGATACAATTAGAATAAGTAAGCTCCTATATATGTTAGAACAAAGCAAATTGTTGGTTAGATCTTTGAATATATAAACATCTAAATAAGAAGTAGAATCAAAGCCAAAATACTCATTCTGTATAGACTGTACAGCCTTTTGCAGATGAATCCATAAAGATGAGATTTTATGCATAGCCAATAAAATATAGAAACTTATATGCATAACAAAATGAATCCAAAACGCCAGCAAAAGAGATTAAACTCTTGGATACATCATAGACTGTTGAGCTCAGCATGTTATAAAGATGAAACTTTTGGGTACTTGATGGAACATAGAGCTCCACAAGTTACAGAGATCAAACTGCTGGATACTTCATGGAACATAGAGCTCCACAAGTTACAGAGATCAAACTGTTGGATACTTCATGGAACATATAGCTCTGCACATTAGTATTAGTTACAGATAAGTGGCTCGTAACCTCTGCTACAGCAGAAAAATCAAAGGAAGTTGTATTTTTTTCTTTCCTTTTCAGTTTTGTATTGTACTTAAAGTCATTTTATTGATTCTGCCATTTGTCTACTGCTTTAGCTTGGTTATTTTCATTAAAAATCATTTTTAGATTCAGCCTGGTTTCTACCTGTCCTGGTGTAGTGTGGAAGCCATCTTGAAACATAATGGTTTATAGCTTATTTTTTTATTGTATTTAAGTTTTAGTGTTTGTTGTATATTGCAATGAAATGCATAGTCTTGCTGTCTTTCAAAAAGACTCCAGGAAGATGTGCTTGTTTGCATCAGTTGCAGATGTGGATACATGATTCTAAGCCTTTGCTAAAGGTGAAAAAACAGAGAAATTTTTGTACTGCACTTAAAGTCATTTTGCTAATTGTGCTTTTTGCCTACTATTTTTTACTTGGTCATTTCACTGTTTATACTCTGCTTGATTTATATCCTTTCTGGCCTAGTGTGGGAGCCATCTTGAGACAATAGTGGATACTGTAGTGGGAGTAGATTAATTGCTTGTATTTCTAGGTGGATGAAAACTGTTGGCTAAAATGTATGGGTCTATATCAGAATATCGACGGTTTAAAACTTTGAATGTTCTAATTTCAACCCATTTTGAGTGAACGCTAAAAATAGCGAAGCTGCAGAACATCAAATTCTTTCCTAGGGAAAGAATTTGGTTGGCTGTTTCTGTGGCTTCGCTATTTTCAGTGCTGTGGTAGTAATATGGGTCAGGTTCAGGTAAGTGTGCGATTGTGTGGTTGTTAGGATTAGGGTGCAGGTTAGGCGAGTTAGGGTTAGGGGCGGGTTAAGTGAGTTAGGGTTAGGGCACGAGTTAGGTGACTTAAGGTTAGGGGCAGGTTAAGTGAGTTAGGGTTAGGGCGCAGGTTAGGTGAGTGTGTGATAGTGACAGACCTTAGGGTTAGGGTTTGGGTTAAGGTAAGTGGATAGATAGTAGTGTCTGTATAGTTTAGTGTAGGGTTAGTTGTAGGATTATAAGTGTATGTGTGTGTATTGATGTTTTTTAGGTGTGCTTGTGTTGTGTGTATGTGTTTCAGAATAGCAAATTTTTTCCCCAAGGAAAAAATTTGTGTTTTGAATGTTCGATATTTTGTGGTTTAGATATTTTAGGTTTGATGAAATAGCGTTCGCTATTTTCATCTTTCAATAACGTGATATAAACGCAAAATGTATAGCTGCTTTTCTTTGGTTATTTACTTTTACTGTTTGTTATATACTGCAGTGAGTTTGTGTGATCTTACTGTCAGTTACAGAAGTAGATAAGTGATTCTAAACTTTTGCTATAGCAGAAAATCAAGAGATGTATTTTTGCCCCCTCCTTTTTTGCAGTTTTATACTACACTTAAAGTTGTTTTGTTGATTCTGCCATTTATCTACTGTTTTTGCTTGGTTATTTTAACTCAGAATCACTGTTTACTTTCTGCTTGGTTTATATTTGTTCTGGCCTAGGTTATCTGCTTTTTACTATTTGCTATATACTTCAATGATCTATGTTTAGCTGTGCTAAGCTCACCACTGTGATAGCTGTAGCCAGCAAATGTTTGCTGGACGCAAGTTAGTTTTTCCCTAACTCATTACTCCAAAAAACATTTTCTTTCCTCTCACTGGTGTCTGGTATAAACTTGTTCCAGGATTTAGCTATGTGTGCTGATCTGCAGGGGTATGCACAGAGTTTTCAACTAGATGCACCGTTCTGCTACAAACAGTGCTGATGTGTGTATTGGTTCTAAGTATCTTGTGAGACTTTGATGCCTACCCTCCTTAACAGTAACACCAAAGGTCCCCATCACTTTTTCCACTGTAGAGAACTACTGTATTGGATGTGATGAAGAGTCAAAAAGCTATCTCTCCTATCACTAGACTTCTAGCACTTGATATCTTAAGGCAAGGTATGTACTGCCTAATGCTCACTTATACTGAACTTCAGCTTAGCCTGTTAAAGCATGTTTGCAAGAGGTGCAAATAATTAACAAACTTTGAGTCAGCCCTCTCAAAATCCATTGCATGCATTGAACATCACACTATCTTAGCTACACCCATATATATATATATATATATATATATATATATATATATATATATATATATATATATATATATATATATATAGGTCTACCTGAGAACACCGACAGATTGAAATGCTGACAACGAGAACATCGACACAGGAAGACCAACAATGGAAATAACCAACAGTTCGAAATCCCGACGCTGAAAACACTGACATGCGAAACAAGCGTGACTGTGTAAGTATGTGATAGTGACGGATTTTAGGGTGCGGGTAAGGTAAATGTGCATTAGTGACGGACTGTAGGGTTAGGCTATGGGTAAGGTAAGTGTGCGATAGTGATGGATTTTAGGGTTAGGGTGTGGGTAAGGTAAGTGTGCGATAGTGATGGACTTTAGGGTTAGGGTGCAGGTAAAGTAAGGGTTTGTGGTGTGTCAGAGTAGTGTAGGGGATCTATATATATGTATATATATATATATATATATATATATATATATATATATATATAAAACAATTTCAAACTGGCAACAGTTATTAGTAGAACTCTCTGTTTATTATTTCATACTAATTTTGTATGAAAATACACATTTTGTATTATGATGCCATCAAAAATTCATTGCCAAAGCCTCCTAGATCCCTTAAGGATAGGTATCAAAGTAAAATCCCTGGCACATCCATTACAGGCACACCTTAGGCATCAAAGTAAACTTCCTGGCACACCCATTACAGGCACACCTTCATCAATGTGTCACCAGCTACATTCTACTTCCATGCCTAACATGCATAAATTAGCTTCTAGAAACATCCTAGTAATTGGTGACTCTGTTTTTAAGCACTCTGATTATACACCCAGTATACTGACTGGATAAGCACAGGGTTACAGTTAGCTGCCTCTCAGGGATCTATATCACTTTGTCAAACTCACTAATCATTGAAAACCTCTTCGTTGAACCCTATTTGTCAAATCTTCATCAGTTGAACAATTGTTTCAGTGAAACTATTTTCCAGGGTAAGTCACTAGTGGGTCAACCTACCGAGCGCAACAAAAACAGCATATTTAAAACCCATCCTGGTGTGGAGCTGCACCCCCCAACTAAATATACCAACTCTGAGATCGCACTAGACTGGGGAAAAAGGGAAGATTCCTGATAATGGCCTACTGGTTATTTACCATGGGAAAAAGTTCACTTAATGTCCATTCGATGAATAAGGACTTTGACAAATAGGGTTCAACAAAGAGGTTTTCGATGATTAGTGAATTCAATGAAGTGAAGTAGACCCCCTCTTAGGATTTATGACATATTGAAGACCCTTAAGATGTTTTCGTCAAGTAAGTATTTTTATGACATGATGATCTCACTGTACATAAAGAAACAAATAGAGGGATAGGTTCACCACCCAGCACCTCCTCTTGTTCTGGAGTAGGCTTCCCCTGCATACCAAACAATGTGATTCCATGTTAGCCTTCAAACACAGCTTGGAAATTTGTATGGGTCCCTTTAAATATATCTTTGGACTTACAGATCTTGGACTCTTTGAAAAAAGCGTCATAGCCTGAGGGTGGTTATTGCCAAGGCACACATGGCCCTTGGTCAAATAACTTAGCATCTTCTGTTATCGTATGATCCTGTGATTCTATGATCCTATGGACAGTTTGTCATTTTCTATGAAGCAATCAGATCTACTTATGTGAGCTTTGCATCACTAATGTCTATTTCACTGTTTTTTGTACATTGGTATGAGGCAGATTTTTGACAGTTATAAGCAAATTAAATATACATAAGGGATAATTTTATGGGTTGCAGTTTTTGGTGGAATATCTGTTTACATATATCTAGAAACTCTTTTATGTTTTTCTGTGAAATGTCAGAAATGGATTGCCATTGTGTTCGTAGAAAGTGCCTAAACAGTTGTCTGCATAATGAATGAGTTGACAGGAAATAATATTTTGCTAAAATTGTATCCTTAGTCATTGCATGCAGTTTTGTGTCTTTTTGACATTGTAAGTACACCCTTTCAAACATCGACCAGGAAACACATGCAGAATTGTTGGAGCACATCAGGAAAACCAAAAGATTTTTTTCTGTGTTTAAAATAGAAATTCTAATACATTGGTATGGGATAGATCTGGGTAGTAATGCCATAATTAATTGTGTGACTGCTTCTGTGAAGAACCTTATAAAACAGTATTCTTCTTATGTGTTTTTCTCATGGGCCTTCCATCCTTAGACGATATGTCACATCAGTATATCATTTTTATTCAAATCAACTGCAAGACTGTGAAACTTTGAGATAAAGTAAATTTCTCCCAAGAAGCAACAACTTTAGATGAATGTTAGTTTCATGCAGGTATTCTTTTCCACATAACTGGTACTCTCCACAGCATCCAGGCTGTGTGTAGAGCAGTAGTTAAGTTAGTAGTCTGTCTGTGAAAGACTTGTGTTTGAATCCCATATCTCTCACCCCAATGTCTGCTATGCAGTACTAGGAAAATCATTCAGATGATCTCTCAAATCTCCAGAATGAAAATAAATTAATATACTTGACCAACACTATAAAATAAACAGCAAGAGCAAAATGAGCAGTGGTTAAATTACAGCAAATAATTTCATAAAAAATGTTGTTGTTGTTGTGTTTTTCGGCTTTTCCCGATTAGGGGTTGCCACAGCGGAACTCCAGTCCACTAATGATTGGCAGTTGATTTTTATGTGCCGAGTTGTCAGTCCTGACACACAACCTTCAACGAAGGTATGCCCATTTGCGTATGTCTCCACGCAGAGGACGCTCTAGCTGAGAATCAAACCGGACAGCATCTTACTGTGAGTTGACAATGCTACCGCAGCACCACCACTGTGGATAATTTTATAAAAAATGTAAATAAGTAAATTAATTAATCAAATGAATAAGTAAACGTTAGCTGGATATTTTATACTGGTATAAAGATAAGTAGAAGATTATTTTAGGAAACTGTGTTTCTGGCTTGCAATTTGTATTTTCATAATATTTAAACTCTTATATAATGCTATGATGTTATATAGCATTAACAGACAACTAATAAAATTTCCTGAAAAGAACAGCTAGGTGGCAATTCACCAGGGCAGTGGCTCAAAGGGTGCATACAAAAGGTATGCAGATGACTATATAATGATATACAAATGAAGTGCAGTCTAATGTGGTAAACATACATTTCTACAACCAATAACATAATAATATATACATAAAACTGACCCCAGTCTCTTCCCTGTTCATACATGTTAAAGGTGATGCAGGTTACCCCCCAGAGTGCTGATTAGTAATCCCCATATGTATTCCACTAGGTATGGCTGAACAGCACTATATCACTCGCACTCAAACCAGAAATGGAGTAGAGAGAGCGTGTGTGTGTGTGTGTGTGTGTGTGTGTGTGTGTGTGTGTGTGTGTGTGTGTGTGTGTGTGTGTGTGTGTGTTCTGCCTGCTAAAGTCCTAGTTCAGCCATTTGGACACATCTGGGGAGTCACTGCAGTATGCCAACATACACTTCATTCTGTAAGTGATATACATACTGCACAGTATGACACACTGAAATCAAGCAGGCCAGCTAGCATCACCGGTACTTTTCAACAGTGCAACAGCAGGACCAAGTACAATTACTTTAATATCTACCAGCAGCTACATGAGTGGCAGTGGACAGCAAGCAGCAGCGACAACACACCTTTCCAGATAGGATCATCCATAACATATATCAGTGCAGGTAAAATGGCAATGTCCAGTCCACATCTGGCTTAGCGTGCACTCAGTATCAGTATAGCATCATACATAACTAAATGATGCATGCAGTGGTATCTAACAGCTATGCTTAGCAGTGCTTCAGACATCTCCATATACACCATAAAGAAAGAGGAGTTATGATGGTCTGAGCCATCATCATTTGTGCAGATCACTAAGGACGTGGGCACATGTCTGTCTTTTTTATGAGGCAATGGAGGATCTCAGGTCAACAATGGCAGAGATGGGAGTTAGGGAGTTATTGCATTAAATATGATCTCCTCAGTGGTGTGGGTGGGGGTGTGTGCCACCGATAGATCTTTTAGTGGCCAACTGTAGTGAGGATGCATGGGAGATGTACTGTTAGACTGAATGGTAGGACTGTGCTGTATGAAAGCATTGTGGGCCTATCTGTCCTCCATGGACATGGACAGGGACAAGACCTGTATGGTGGTTGTGCAAGAAGTGGCTCATCTTCATCCTGAGTGGTTCTGATGCATCATCAACCCCTCAGCTGGTATTGCATGGTAAAATCACAGCTATGGCAGGTGTGGGCCTTGGATTATCAATCAGTGTATCCACTACAGGTATGTGCATGCCTGTGGTTATGGAAAACATTGATGTATGGTGCATTGAACATCTGCATAGAAGTGACAGGTGATGTGTCCCAACATGGAATTACAAGGAAGATCACAGTATCATCCACTGGCCCTGGTGTCTCACAAAAGCCATGCTCAATGTCAACCACTTCCATGTGTGAGCGGCAGATTTTGCCCAGATGACAGCTGGGTACATTTAATGGTTGAGGCCTAGAGTCAACTGCATGTTAGCGGCTAGCTGAGACAGTGAACAATGCCATGTGGCACTGACAGCATCTACAAGGTTTAGAACCTTTGAAGGATTTGTAATGTTATCTAAAAGGTTCTGTGGTGCACTGCACACAACTTATAGTCCCAAGTGGAGTATATAAGATGCATGTTAGCAGCTAGCTGAGACAGTGAACAATGCCATGTGGGACTGACAGCATCTACAAGGTTTAGAACATTTGAAGGATGTGTAATATTATCTAAAAGGTTCTGTGGTGCACTGCACACAACTTATAGTCCCAAGTGGAGTATATAAGATGTATGTTAGCGGCTAGCTGAGACAGTGAACAATGCCAGGTGGCACTGACAGCATCTACAAGGTTTAGAACCTTTGAAGGATGTGTAATATTATCTAAAAGGTTCTGTGGTGCACTGCACACAACTTATAGTCCCAAGTGGAGTATATAAGATGCATGTTAGTGGCTAGCTGAGACAGTGAACAATGCCATGTGGCACTGACAGCATCTACAAAGTTTAGAACCTTTGAAGGATGTGTAATATTATCTAAAAGGTTCTGTGGTGCACTGCACACAACTTATAGTCCCACGTGGAGTATATAAGATGCATGTTAGCAGCTAGCTGAGACAGTGAACAATGCCATGTGGCACTGACAGCATCTACAAGGTTTAGAACCTTTGAAGGATGTGTAATATTATCTAAAAGGTTCTATGGTGCACTGCACACAACTTATAGTCCCAAGTGGAGTATGATTTTCATGCTGTCATTTGGTTTTGCTCTACATTCATTGAGGAAGCTGCTGATGTTTGTGCCCCATTGAGAACACCTGCCTGATGTACAAAGGACATCAAAAGTATGGTGTATCTCCTGCACAAATAGTTCTGGCAATGGCTGTTGAAACTCCAAATATGTCATTGTAAGAAGGAGGATTCCTGGTAAAACATAATGGCTCTGCTGCCCAGGGCACCCAGCATCCCATGTACCACTGAGCTGTGCAGACACTGGCACAATGACCTGTGTCATCGTCAAACTGGAGATCTCTATATTGGGAATCAGAAGTTAAGCAAGGATGCCCCAAACTGTATAATAAATATAGCAGGTACTATGACTGCTGTATACAGTACTGCATTTCTTAATAAATATGTTTGATGTTTGTAACAGCTGTCTTCCTGATTCTATTTTTTATTTATTTAGCCTGATAGATTCCAGTTTATTGCAGGTTGAGTGATGTTTGTGATTGTTTTTCTGTCACGTATACTGTTGCTGACAGTGTTGTGTTGTGACACTGTGTTGCTTTATTGGACCAGGTACAGAGCTGTGACTCTAAGGCATAATAGGCACCATTTCCTGCTTTTACATTGTTACACATGGAGGTGTTTAATGTAGCTGTGTCTGCCTGTCTATAAATATCAACATTAATGCAGCTTGTCTGCTTAGGTGTAAATAGCTGTCATAATGTAGACTGTTGTTCTGGGGATGTGGACACCAGACTGTTTTTTGCTTCTTTGCACAGACACATGTTGTTATAAGTCTCTGTTGGGCTGTGAGAACCATTGAGAATTTCTGCCTTCCTGCTCATGTATGTTGAGCTGTTTTGTTGCACTATTTGCACTTACCCACATCCGTATTGGTTATGTAATTGCTTGCATATCCATTTTTTCTTTAGCACATTCAGTGCATACAGAGAATGCTGCTAACTGCTGTATGAGGTAACAGAGATTTAATTCAGATCAGGGATTAGTGGCATCTGCATCCTCTCCTGGATTGTATCTGTCGTATTACCTCAGAGACCACATCAGGAAAACTAAAGCTTCGTATTTTGTCTCCCTACTGCAGGTCATCTTGGTCCACATGACATGCAGGTTTATCAGCTATGGCCTTCTGACACCCTAGATGAGGCTATGCTTGCCCAAAATTAATGAAAACACACTGGACTAAGTAAAACCCACCTAGTAGGGGGGGCTATGCCCCCCACACCCCCTAACTATATATACACTAAGTCCATGATCACAGTACAGTGGAGAAAATGGCATATTTCCACATGCTGGGTAAGTGTTTACTTGCCCTGCGAAAAATCGGCCCTTCGGGATTGTCAGAATTTGTTATTTTTGTCACAGGAAAATAACGTTCGGTGTTATAGATGTTGAGATGTAAAAGTAGATCCATATCTATATCTATATCTATATCTATATCTATATCTATATCTATATATATATATATATATATATATATATATATATATATATATATACGGATCCCATTCAGAAGCTCAAAGTTTCAAAGCTTTGAACTTCAAAAGGCCAAGACCATAAGATCGAAGTTTTTAAACTTGAAACATTTTGAATGGAGATTGCTGTAAAGCAGAATGGAATATTTACCATTTTTCTCACTGTAGTGCGATCTTGGAGTTGGTATATTTAATTAGCAGAGGGGTGTGGGGGGAGCAAGGGGGCTTGCCACTCTGCAAAAACAAAAATTTTTTTTTTGTTTTTATTTTTTTATTAGGTTTTCAAAGTTTCAGAACTTTGATCTTATGGTCTCAGCCACTTCAAGTTCAAAGTTTTGAAACTTCAAGCTTCTGAAGTAGATCCATATACATACACACACACACACACACACACACACACACACACACACACACACACACACACACACACACACACACACACTCACACACACACACACACACACACACACACACACATATATATATATATATATATATATATATATATATATATATCTAGAGAGAGAGAGAGAGCCCAGCCACTGGGGATGCACAAGCCAGTGCATTTCTTTGTGCCGGTCCCAAGCCCGGATAAATGGGGAGGGTTGCATCAGGAAGGGCATCTGGTGTAAAACCTCTGCCAAATTACTGATGCGGAGAACATTTCATATTTCCTTTCCGGATCGGTCGAGGCCCGGGTTAACAACGATTGCCACCAGTACTGTTAGCCAACAGGGTGCTGGTGGAAATTGGGCTACTGTTGGCCGAAGAAGAAGAGAAGGGGGAAGGCATGCCCAAAGGCAGGAAGAGAGGAGGAAGGTTAGGAGTGTAGCACTGAGGGTAGGAACTTTGAATGTTGGCAGTATGACTGGTATAGGGAGAGAGCTAGCTGATATGATGGAGAGAAGGAAGGTTGATATATTGTGTGTGCAAGAGACCAGATGAAAGGGAAGTAAGGCCAAGTGTACAGGAGGCGGGTTCAAATTGTTCTATCATGGTGGGGATGGCAGAAGAAATGGGGTAGGGGTTATCCTAATGGAACAGTATGCCAAGAGTGTTTTGTAGGTGAAGAGAGTGTCTGATAGAGTGATGTTTATGAAGCTTGAAATTGATGGTGCAATGATGAATGTTGTTAGTGCATATGCTCCACAAGTTGGGTGTGCGATGGATGAGAAAGAAAAATTTTAGAGTGAGTTGGATGAAGTGGTGGTGAATGTACCCAAGGGTGAGAGACTAGTGATTGGAGCGGACTTCAATGGGCATGTTGGTGAAGTGAACAGAGGGGATGAGGAAGTGATGGGTAGGTATGGTGTTAAGGAGAGGAATGCCGAAGGTCAGATGATTGTGGATTTTACGAAAAAGAAGGACATGGCTGTGGTGAATATGTATTTTAAGAAGAGGGAGGAGCATAGGGTGATGTACAAGAGTGGAGGAAGATGCACACAGGTGGATTATATCCTATGTAGGAGGGCCAGTCTGAAGGAGATTGGAGACTGCAAAGTGGTGACTGGGGAAAGTGTAGTTAAGCAGCATAGAATGGTGGTCTGTAGGATGATGTTGGTGATCAAGAAGAGGAGGAGGAGGAGTGTGAAAGCAGTGCTAAGGATTAAATGGTGGAAGTTAAAAAAGGGTGATTGTGAGGTGGTGTTCAGGGAAGAGTTAAGACAGGCACTGGGAGGCAATGAAGAGTTACCGAATAGCTGGGTAACTACTGCAGATCTAGTAAGGGAGACTGCTAGGAAGGTGGTTGGTGTGACATCTGGACAGAGGAAGGAGGACAAGAAGACATGGTGGTGGAATGAGGAAGTACGGGAGAGTATACAGAGGAGGAGGCTGGCGAAGAAGAAGTGGGATTGTCAAAGAGATGAAGAAAGTAGACATGAGTATAAGGAGATGAGACGCATGGCAAAGAGAGAGGTGGTGAAGGCTAAGGATAAGGCATATGGAGAGTTGTATGAGAGATTGGACACTAAAGAGGGAGAAAAGGACCTGTACCGATTGGCTAGACAGAGGGACAGAGCTGGGAAAGATGTGCAGCAGGTAAGGGTGATAAAGGACAGTGAGAGAAATGTACTCACAAGTGAGGAGAGTGTGTTGAGTAGATGGAAAGAGTACTTTGAATGGCTGATGAATGAAGAGAATGAGAGAGAAGGTTGGATGATGGGATAGTGAATCAGGAAGTGAATCAGATTAGCAAGGAGGAAGTAAGGACAGCTATGACGAGGATGAAGAATGGAAAGGCTATTGGCCCAGATGAAATACCAGTGGAAGCATGGAGGTGCTTAGGAGAAATGGCAGTGGAATTTTTAACCAGATTGTTTACTGAAATTTTGGAAAGTCAGAGGATGCCTGAGGAGTGGAGAAAAAGTGTTTTGGTACCTATCTTTAAGAATAAGGGTGATGTGCAGAGCTGCAGTAACTACAGAGGGATAAAATTGATCAGTCACAGCTTGAAGTCATGGGAAAGAGGAGTGGAAGCTAGGTTAAGAAGGGACGTGATGATTAGTGATCAGCAGTATGGTTTCATGCCAGGAAAGAGCACTACAGATGCAATATTTGCTCTGAGAGTGCTGTTGGAGAAATACAGAGAAGGTCAGAAGGAGTTGCATTGTGTCTTTGTGGACATAGAGAAAGCATATGACAGGGTGCCTAGAGAGGAGTTGTGGTACAGTATGAGGATTTCGGGAGTGGCAGAGAAGTATATAAGAGTGGTACAGGATATGTACAAGGGTAGTGTGACATTGGTGAGGACTGCGGTGGGAGTGACAGATATGTTTAAGGTGGAGGTGGGATTACATCAAGGATCAGCTCTGAGCCCTTTCTTATTTGCACTGGTGATGGACAGGTTGACAGATGAGATTAGACAGGAGGTCCCATGGACTATGATGTTTGCAGATGACATTTTGATATGTAGTGAGAGTAGGGACCAGGTTGAGGAGACTCTGGAGAGGTGGAGACATGCTTTAGAGAGGAGAGGAATGAAGGTCAGCAGGGCTAAAACAGAATATATGTGTGTAAATGAGAGGGTGGGTAGAGGAATGGTGAGGATGCAAGGAGTAGAGTTGGTAAAGGTGTATGAGTTTAAGTACTTGGGGTCAACAGTTCAAAGTACTGGTGAGTGTGGAAGAGAGGTGAAGAAGAGAGTACAGGCAGGGTGAAATGGGGGAGAAGAGTGTCAGGAGTAATTTGTGACAGACGGGTACCAGTAAGAGTAAAAGGGAAGGTCTACAAGAGGGTAGTGAGTCCGGCTATGTTATATGGGTTGGAGACGGTGGCATTGACGAAAAGGCAGGAGTCAGAGCTGGATGAGGCAGAGTTAAAGATGTTAAGATTTGCACTGGGTGTGACTAGGATGGACAGGATCAAGAATCAGTATATTAGAGGGCCAACTCAGGTTGGAGAGTTTGGAGACAAAGCAAGAGAGGCCAGATTGCGTTGGTTTGGACATGTGCTGAGGAGCGATGCTGGGTACATTGGGAAAAGGCTGCTAAGGATGGAGCTGCCAGGTAAGAGGAAAAGAGGAAGGGCTAAGATAAGGTTTATGGACATGGTGAGAGAGGACATGCAGGCGGTTGGTGTGAAAGAGCATGATGCAGAGGACAGGAAGAAATAGAAACAGATGATCCACTGTGGCGACCCCTAACGAGAACAGCCAAAAGAAGATGATGCTATATATATATATATATATATATATATATATATATATATATATATATATATAGAGAGAGAGAGAGAGAGAGATAGATATATAGATAGATAGAGATACAGATATGTATACCTATATCCTTTTCTCTCTTGATATATATATATATATATATATATATATATATATATATATATATATATATATATATGGGTCTAGGACATTTCACTGAATGCACATTTCACTGAAAGTCAAATTAGTGTGCACTTTTCACTGAAAGCTCAATTCACTGAAACACATTTCACTGAAAGTTATATATGGTCTTTTTCCCTCTGTAGTGCAACCCTGGAGTTATTATATATAGTAAGGTGGTGTATGGAGGGCACCCCCACATCGGGGGGGCATAGTCCCCACATATTTTAAATATTTTGAACTATATACATGGATCCTTGCAATTCCAATATATTACCCTTTTCTGAACATAATATATACTTAAAATATGTGGGGTTATGCCCCCACACCCCCCTTACTATATATACTAACTCCAGGATCGCACTACAGTGGGGAAGAGGCCATATATAACTTTCAGTGAAATGTGTTTCAGTGAATTGAGTTTTCAGTGAATTGTGCTTTCAGTGAAATGTCCTGGACCTATATATATATATATATATATATATATATATATATATATATATATATATATACATATATATATATATATATATATATATATATATATATATATATATATAAGAAAGATGTGGCAGTGACCTCTTTGGCCTCTGAGGTACATTTGTGTTTTTATGTTGAATTTTTGTGAAATGTCGCACTGTAGTCCATTGAATGGTTCGTTCATGACATGGTTGAGGATGCGGTTGACGGAAACTGTGTTGTCCGTAGTGTCTTTGTTGTTTTTTTGCTTGTTTGAGGATCCTTAAGCTGATCTAGGAAATTTGGGCCTTCAGTGAAGAGTTTGAACTGAGTGTGGGGGTGGAAACCAGTTTTGTCTGCGAGGTTCGATTATTGTAAAGATTGGATTGAATTTGCTGGGTCAGAGGGAACTGGACTGGATTTGGATCTAGCTCAGGCGCTGATGATGATGTTGGAGATGGAATGTAGTGACAGTGTAGATGGTGAGGACTGTAGGAAGATCAGTGAATTGGTTTGTGGCTGTTTGGGCCTTTTATGTAACAGAGTTGCACCAAGTGCTGGTAGCAAAGATCCTGACTTGTTTGCCAATTGTTGTTTGAATTAGACTTGGGTCAGTGGCATCAGAATACCAGACTGGGACTTGGGATGCTGCTGGTGTTGGAGGGGGAGCTGGCGGTGGTGTGGATGCAGTGGATTGCTATGGTCCATGTATTTGAGCTGGGCTGATGAGGCTTCTATGCATTCTGTGCCTTCAGTTGGCTCTGTTACTCTTGTTACTGTTGTCATATATGTGTTTTTTGTTTCTGTGTTTTTGTTTGTACATGAGTTTGGAGGAATGTAAATTCATTCAGCTGTGTACTTGTGTGTGGTCTGAATGACAATAAAGTTACTTTTTACTATCTCTCTCTCTTATATATATATATATATATATATATATATATATATATATATAAATATGTATATATGTATATATATATATATATATATATATATATATATATATATATATATATATATATATCTTGATTACAATATATATATATATATTTTTTCCCTATCTCTGCTCATCAGTGTACTTCGCTGCAATGTTCCAGCTGTGTGTTGTTACTTCCTTATACTCCCCTCTCAACATATTTTGATGAACTGATAAGGTGCCCATTTTGCTGAGCATCTGTTCACTCCTCCTTGCATCCTTATCTGGTTTTCCTTTGGTGGCTGCACTGTCTGCTTACTAATATGACTGGCAACTCATGTTACCTGCTGTATTTGTCATTCACTTTTTCACAAGTGCCAGACAATGTGTCATGAGATCATAGCTTTCCTTTCTTTTGTTTTGTCCTGGATATATAACCCTGTGTCATTTATAAAGGTTCCCCTTGGCTACCTGTGTGAAGCACAATGATCTGCCTACTCATTCTTTTTGCCCATATTTCTTTATTCACATATGGTTGACACTACTGTGTTATCTGGCTATGTGGCATTCATTCTGTCTCATATTAATGTACTTCTTTATGAAGCCAGCCCATTAACTTTGCAGAATAGTAAATGATACAAAACATACCTCTTAACCTCTTAGAGCAAGAAATCTGAGCAAATCTATAAGTAATGGGGGGCAAGTGTCCAAAAATACTAAAACATTTTGCATTAGCATGAACTTTCTGAAGGGTATGAAGTTTGAAACTCAAATGTCTGTCATTATTTTCTGACTTCAAACCTCAATGATTTGCCAGCAATTTGACAGAAAACCACAATTGTATGAGAGACAATACCTAAAATATGAGGCAAAAATGTGGACATTCTGTGAAAATCTGTACAGTTCAGAGGTATAACATACTTATTAGCAATAGTTTTTTTAAGTATATATTTTTTAGGCATCTAACCTCAGATTTTTATTTAATTTGTCAAACCAGTTCTCACTTAAAAAAGCCTGAATTGTCCTTACATTTTAACTTGTAGGAAAACTAGCTAGCATCTTAACAAAAGCAGCATATAATAAGAGCCAGTAAAATTTGTGCTTGCAATACAAGCATTTGCAGCTTAGTCTTCAGACTGATGTTTTTCTTAAACTGCAACACAATTCGACTACATTGCTTCTGTGTGTGATTTCTATTGTGATTGCTAAAGTAAAATCATTTATTTATTTATTTATTCATTTTTTCATTAGGTGTTTATTAAATGGAATATAATGAAGTGGCCTGCAATGGACTTGCTTTCTCACAACCTGGGCCATAAAGCAGAGTACAGAATGAATACAAAAAATATTCTAAAATACAAAGGCATAATAAATGTACATAGATTTTTATGAGGTTGTACACAAGGAGAGAAAAATAAAGCTGAGCATTCATCTTGTACAAAAGTAGTAGAGATAAAATACAAGAATAGAGAAAGGAAGAGTAAACCAGAGTCTCATACATGAGGAAAGGATAACAAATACAAACAGTAAAGTGCAATTTCCCTTTAGAGTACACAGAGATCACAGTCAGTCCAGGGCTGGTCACTCCCTTGCTCTCCAGGTCCTCAATAAGACTCCCCACTGGCACAGCGATAGGGTCCAGATCTCAGCCTAGCCGGGCAAGCTAAAACCTCCAGCACCCTCTCTGTCCAACCAATGATTCATGTCCCTGCTCAAGTGGATGACACGCACCCACTTTGAGATAAAAGTTTATACAACCACTCAGACACTCCTGGGAAAGGCTGACACAGGTTCTCCAGCTGTGCCCCTATTACCCAGACTATATGGTAGTATCATCTGCCACCATCCAGCTAATATTTATCAGCTACTCAAAGGCTCTTAAAAGGGTGTCCAATTATTACTGAGCAATATTATTATCCAATTGGTAGTATGACTAAACAGTCAAGGCTTATTAGAGTAACTTGGTACAGGATCCTTATATACATGCAGTCTATTCTTAGAGCTTAATTTATCTCTACACAAAACAGACACAGTTAAAAGGTTTTAAAATATTTGATAATAAATAATCAAAACACAAGACACTGCATTCTGCTAAACAGTGCTGGTCAAGAGTTCAGAGATCACACAGAAATGCTTAAAATAAATCAGTAGTACAGTTCTGACATAATAGAAAAACACTTAGTCTAATATTTCTAGTTCCTAGCTATTTCTAAAAGAAAACTTAAGTCTACGATAACTTACCTATGAGCAAGACAGTGCTGTGAGTTGGATGATCAAGACAAAAATGTTTAATGGTTCATAGGTTCATAGGTTCATAGGTTTATACTAGGTTATCTGCCCCAAGGCATTTATAAGCCTAGTCCAAATTTTTGTGGCTTACGCCACCCCTTATATGAAAAAATACTGTACCCATTAGTTTGTTGTGCCTCTGTCCAGCAGTGACACAGAGATGATT
Organism: Protopterus annectens; assembly: GCF_019279795.1. Classification (NCBI taxonomy): domain Eukaryota; kingdom Metazoa; phylum Chordata; order Ceratodontiformes; family Protopteridae; genus Protopterus; species Protopterus annectens. The sequence continues at coordinate 1,778,043,679 of NC_056731.1, forward strand.
CCCGGGGTAAACCTACGATCTCCCATCCACAGGTCAAGATTTCTCTTGAACAGAGCCAGCGAGGTGCTCTGCCTCACATGGACCGGGACTCTATTCCACAGCATAGGGAGTCTCTGAGTGATAAATCTATCCCTCCAGCACGTCCTATTTATATCCGTGCTAAGGTTTAAGTCACTTGCTCTAGTGGTTTTGGTGGATTTGGATTTTTTGAGGTGGAGCATGTCCATTAATTCTGGGTTGGACATGGCCTTGTATGTCAGGCACATGTCACCTCTGAGCAGACAGTATGCGACTGAATAGAGCTGGAGTTTCTTCAATCTGACAGCATATGACAGATTTTGGAGTCCCTTTATCCTTTTGGTGAGAAACTTTTGGGGTCTCTCCAATTGCTGCAGATGTCGGGCGAGATACATCCCGAATGGGGCATTGTACTCGATCATTGGTCTGATAAGTGAAGAGTACAGGGAACAATGACCTCACTAGATCTGGATGTGAATCCCTTCATGATCAGGTGGGCAATGTAGAAGGTCTTTCTAACCACTTTAGCAACGTGAGTGTCAAAAGAAAGGCCACTGTCAACCTGGGTCCCCAGGTCCCTGATAACCTCTTCTGTGCTTAGTGGATTGCCACCTATATGGTAGCTTGGGGTTACCTTGTTTTTCCCGAAGGGTATGACTATACATTTTTTGGCATTTAACTTCAGGCCATGGCTCTGGCACCAGCTATCTGTTTCCGTGAGTCCCTTCTGAAGGATATCCGTGTCCGATGCACTTTCCACTATGGCGCCCAGTTTGCAGTCGTCTGCAATTCTGTTTAAATTGCTGTTGCAGTCCTGATTCCCATTACATAATTTTTTACACTTTATTGGTGTTCCCAGGCTGACACCTAGGCAGAAACCAGCACAATAAAGAACATTCCACATGTAAATTCTGGTCATTAACTTTAGTCTTAAAATGACTTCCACGGTGGTGCAGCGGTAGCGTTGTTGCCTCACAGCAAGAGGTTCTCCCGTTCAATTCTCAGCTGATGTGTGGGAAGTGCCTTCTGTGTGGAGTCTGCATGTCCTCCCCATGGTTGGATGGGCATTCGAAAGACATGCGTAAATGGGCGTGCCTTCGTTGAAGGTTGAACGTCAAGCTGGCACCTCGAATTTCATGAAAATCTAATGCCAATCATTAGCGGACCGGAGTTCCGCTGTGGCGACCCCTAACTGGGAAAAGTCGAAAGACAACAACAACAATAACTTTAGCCTTAAAACAATAGACAGGAAGCTTTCATCTAGCCCTACCAGAGCCGAATTGTAAACATCAAAGACAGTCATGAAATAATTTCAGTTTCAAAAGGCAGACAAGAAATGCTTGACTTAGCTTTCTTTACAGCAGAGGGCAATGTTGCTACCTTGCTTTGAGTTCAACATTTCACAGCATATTCTTTCATTTAAGAAAACAAGCCTGTAATTCAACATTCATATTTACAAATAACAGAATTATGTATAAAATTCTATCTGGCTAGGCTGGCAGCCTTCACACCCCCCGGAGAACTCAAGCTAGTTTTTCAAGTGACCCTTGAGAAACACTGCTTGAGAGGGTCAGGTCTATCTGAGTATACCTACCCCATTCCCTGTCTTGAGAGCCCATCTGCATTGGCATTGCTAATCCCACCGCAATGCTGCACTGACATATCTTATGCTTGCAACCCCCAGCTCCATCTTAGCAACTTGGCATTTTGCTAGCTGGATCTGTTTAACCATGTTAGGGGGTTGTGATCTGTCACAACAGTGAATTTCCTTCCATACAGATAAGTCTGAAGTTTCTGCTGTGCCCACACTATGGCTAGACATTCCTTTTCTGCAGCTGCATAGCAGTCCTCCCTGGGTTGGAGCCTACAACTGAGATAAACCACTGGGTATTTTTCTCCCTCTGAAAACATCTGGCTAAGTACAACCCCCACCCCATGGTTTGAGGCATCCACCTGCACAACAAATTATTTGCTGTAATCTGGACTGGCTAACACAGGGGGTCCACCCAAAGCTTCTTTAAGCTTCTGGAATGCCTGCTCACATGCTGGGGTCCACACTACCTTATCTGTCCTGTTCTTCCTCATCAGGTTTTTGAGGGGAGCAGCTATGGTACTATAACTGGGGATGAACTTTCTGTAGTACCCTGCTGCCCTAAAAATGCCCTCACCTGCTTTTTGGTAACATGTGCAGGCCAAGCCTGAATGGCTTCCACTTTGGCAGGTTCTGGCCTTATCTTACCACTTCCCATTCTATGTCCTAGGTAGGAGACCTCCACCATACCCACCTGACATTTGCTCAGCTTAATGGTCAACCCTGTCCTCTGTAGTCTGGCCAGCACCACCCTGACATGCTGAATGTGCTCTGGCCAGGAATGGCTGTAGATGGCAATATCATCTAGGTAAGCAAGGACAAACCCCCCTGCTCCTGCTAGGATATGATCTACCAGCCATTGGCAAGTTGCTGGGGCATTCTTCATCCCAAAGGGCATTTTTGTGAACTCGTACAAGCCAAAAGGAGTAACAATGGCTGAATTCTCTCTAGCACTGGGAGTCAAAGGCAACTGCCAGTAACCCTTGGTAAGATCAATGGTTGTAAGATACTTAGCCCCACTCAGCTGCTCTAGGGTCTCATCTGTCCTAGGCATGGGGTAAGCATCTGACTCTGTGTGACTATTTAATTTCCTGTAGTCCACACAGAATCTGGAGCTGCCATCCTTCTTTGGCACCAGCACCACTGGGGAGGCCCAGGGACTGTTGGACTCTTGAATCACCCTTAGTTCCAACATCTCCTGTACCTCCTCCCTCAGGGTCTGTCTGACTCTCTCAGGTACCCTATAAGGGGCCTGTCTAATAGTCCTTTGGGGTCCTGTATCCACCTGGTGCTGCACTAGGTGGGTGCACCCTGGTTTCCCAGTGAACATATCCCCAAATTCCTGCAACACTGCTCGGATTTCTCGAACCTGGGTAGGAGATAGCTTCTGGGACATTGCTACCCCTTCCACTGAGGTGTCAGCTCCAGCCTCACTGAGGAGATCACTTCCCAGATCTCCCTCAGACTCCTCCTGCAATCCTTTGCAAATTCTCAGCACAAGGGCCTCCCTATCATGGCAAGGTTTCATCATGTTAACATGGTACAATTTGTGCCCTGCCATCTGCCTGGCAGTTCCACCATGTAGTTAACATCACTTACCTTTCTTACCACCTTGTAGGGTCCCTCCCAAGCTGCTTGCAGTTTGTTGTGTCTGACAAGAATGAGAACCATTACCTGCTGCCCCACAGTATACTCTCTAGCTTGAGCATTCCTGTAATACCACACCTTTTTCTGTTGTTGGGCTTCTGCCAGGTTCTCCTGGGCCAATCCCATGAGTTCCCTGAGCATTTTCCTGAAGTTTAGGATGTATGCCACAACAGACTTCTTGTGAGACTCGCACTCACCTTCCCACTCATCCCAAATTAAATCTAGAGGTCCCCTCACCCTATGCCCATACAGCAACTCAAAGGGTGAGAAACCTGTGAATTCCTGGGGAACCTCTCTGTAAGCAAACAACAGATGGTGCAATATTTGTCCCACTCCCTCTTAAACTGATCTGCAAATGCCCATAGCATGGACTTGATTGTATAGTTTAACCTCCCAACAAGACCATTAGTCTGGGGATGGTAGGGGGTGGTCTTTATGTGCTTCACCCCACAAGACTTCCACAGACAAGCCAGCAGGTCTGACATGAAATTGGCACCTCTGCCAGTCAGTATTTCTTTTGGGAAATCTACCCTGCTAAATATCTCTAACAAAGCATTTGCCACCTTCTCTGCCTCAATGGAGGACAAAGCCACTGCCTCAGGGTATCGTGTAGCATAATTCACTACCACTAGGATATACTTTTTCCCTGTGGAACCTGGGGTACTCAGAGGACCCACAATATCCATAGCTACCCTCTGAAATGGCTACTTAATCACAGGCAAAGGCATCAAAGGAGCTCTCACCTTGTCTCCTGCCTTGCCTCCCTTTTGGCACTGCTCACAGGTCCTGCAGTACCCTGTTACATCTCTGTAAATTTCAGGCCAATAGAAGTTCTGCATAATATGCCTCTTTGAACATTTTATGTCCATATGACCTGCAAAAGGGAATATCATGGGCTATGGCTAGAAGTGCCAGATGGTAGGCTCTATGCACTACCAACTGCTGTACTTTCTCACCTTCTAGTCCTCCCTCAGGGGTCCACTCTCTGTATAGTAACCCTTTGTCCCAGTATACAGATTCCCCCTTTCCTTGAGAATCAGGTGCCTCCCTAGCTACCTGCCTCAGACCTTGCAATGTAGGGTCTGAGAGCTGAGCCTGTCTCAACTCTCTCCTTGTAATCCTTCCTAGATCCCCTTACACAGAAAGTCTGGCATCCTCTGACAGTGGTGCCTCACTGTCAGCCTGGGTACTACTACTCACCTCTACCTTTGCAGATACTTTGTCCAATGGACCATCAGTACTCACAAGCAGCTGTGGCTCACCTTCAGTTTCACTGCTACAGAGTAGCTCCCTCTCTGAAGTAACCACCTCACCAGTCCTGGCTGCAAGTATGCAGTCTGTCTGGTTCTCCCCCAGGCTACCAGACCCACCCAGGTTGGGAGGGTGGCCTAATGGTTAAGGTGTTTGCCTTACAAACACAAGGTGCAGGGTTTGAGTCTCACAAGGGATAATTGGCTAGGCTTAAAATGGCTTGCAAGGGCAGTTAGCCTAGTACTAATCTATGAACCTATGAACCTAATCTATGAACATGCTTGTCTCCTAGCCTGACTGTGTGTAACTGCATAAACACATGGTACTGTATCATCCAAATCCTTCCCTCTCAGGACATCTGCAGGCTGGTAGTTTAGCACCCCTGCTGTCTCAAGACAACCTAATATTAGCATTTTGTCTTTCCAACTTACTGGATCCCTCACCTTGTGTTCCCCACCTTGCCTCTATGGACACCTGTATGCCACATGGCCCCACTGGTTGCATTCAAAACATTTAACCCTAGCTTCTGGATGTGTACCTGGACTAGTGGCTTCCCCTGGCAGATTCTGTTGTGGTAGTCTGTGATGCCCACCATGGGTTCCTTTAGACCCATGAGCAGTACTGGGGGTCCCCTTCCTGTGCAGGGCTGCCCTGCTTGCCAGGTATAGGTCACCCTTCTTCCCCAACTCATCTGAAGTAGCACATTGTCTATCAGCTAACCAGATCCTCATGTCTTCAGGCAAAGTGCTAAGGGCTTGTTCCCTCACAAAAAGGTATGCCAGCCCTTCAAAAGTGGTGACCTGACATCCACTCACCCACCCAATGGAAATAAGTGCTCAATTCAGCAACATATTCACACACACTTTCATCTGCCTTGCGTCTATGCTCACAAAACTGTTTCCTATATGTTTTAGGTGTTAGCTTACAAAACTCTAATAGACATTTTTTTACAGCAGTATAATCAAAACATGCAGCGTCAGACATTTTGGATAATACAGTTATAGCATTATCATGGAGTAAGGTGGTAAGGAACCATACCCAGAGCCCTTGGTCAACTTCATACTGTTTGCATACCCTCTCAAACATATAAATGAAACTATCAAAATTATCCCCATCTTTAAAATTTACTGACCTTTTGTGCATCTGGGATCCAGTTACTCCCTTCCCCATTACCTCCATGACTCTGGTGAAGAGTCAGCATCTCCTTCTCATGCTGCTTCTGTCTCTCTTTTTCCTCAGCTTCTAGGCATAGCAGTTTCTCATTCTCCTCACTCTCTAGAAGCCTCAGTCTCTCAGCTGCTTCTAATTCCACACACCTGGCCTCCAACTCAAGTCTCTTTAGCTGCAGCTGGATTTTTAAGTCCACTGCAGAAATGTTGAACTCTCCATTCTCTGAGGGTATTATATCTCCACTGCCAGTCTGATTGTCCTCCTGGTTGCTGTTTTATGATGCAGCTGTAACCAAGGCTGCAATCAGGTCTGCCTTAGTCAGGTTTCCATACACCAGTCCCCTAGCCTGGCACATCTCCACCAGCTGGCTCCTTGTCAGCTTTCCATACTCATCTGCTATCATGCTGCCTGCTCACCCTGACTAACTAAGCTAAGAAAAGAAATAAAACAATTGTGATCTGAACTCTGAGTATTCACTGGTGGCTGTTTTAGAGTACAAACACATTCAAAGCTCACTGTACACAAGCTACAGGATTCACTCTACCCACACCACTACAAGCCAATTAGTATTTTCCAGCTAATTAATATGTGATGTGGATATCCCACCACTACCAAAAAATTAATATGTGATGCCCATGCCCTGGCCCAGCAATTAAGGAGCCTCAATCTTCACTACTAACACCAGAGAGGGCATCTCATATATGAGGAAAGGATAACAAATACACACAGTAAAGTACAAGTTCCCTTAAGAGCACACAGAGATCACAGTCAGTCTGGGGCTGGTCACTCCCATGCTCTCCAGGACACCAATAAGACTCCCCACTGGCAAAGCTATAGGGTCCAGATCTCAGCCTAGCTGGGCAAGCTAAAACCTCCAGCACCCTCTCTGTCCAACCAGTGCTTCATGTCCCTGCCCAAGTAGCTGACACACACACACACACACACACACACACACACACACACACACACACACACACACACACACACACACTTTGAGATAAGAGTTTATACAACCACACAGACACTCCTGGGAAAGGCTGGCACTGGTTGTCTAACTGTGCCCCTATTACCCAGACTATATGGCAGTATCACCTGCCACCACCCAGCTAATATTTAACAGCTACTCAAAGGCCCTTAAAAGGGTGTCCAATTATTACTGTGCAATATTATTATCCAATTGGTAGTATGACTAAACAGTCAAGGCTTATTAGAGTGACTTGGTACAGGATCCTTATATACATGAAATGTACTCTTAGAGCTTAATTTATCTCTACACAAAACAGCCACTGTTAAAAGGTTTTAAAATATTTAATAATAAATAATCAAAACACAGGACAATACTTTCTTCTATACAGTGCTGGTCAAGAGTTCAGAGATCAAACAGAAATACTTAAAATAATTCAGTAGTACAGTTCTGACATCATAGCAAAACACTTAGTCTAATCTTTCTAGTTCCTAGCTATTTCTAAAAGAAAGCACAAGTCTAAGATAGCTTACATATGTGCAAGACAGTAATGTGAGTTGGATGATGAAGACAAAAATGCTTAATGCCTTCTGAGTCGCTCTGTTTAAATTGCTATTGTAGTCCTGATTCCCATTACATAATTTTTTTACACTTTCCTGGTGTTCCCAGGCTGACAGAAATTGCATTTACATTCTTTTATACCTAGGAAGAAACCAGAGCACTAAAGGACATTCCACATGTAAATTCTGGTCATTAACTTTAGCCTTAAAACAATAAGCAAGAAGCCTTCATCTAGCCCAGCCGGAACTGAATTGTAAACATCAAAGACAGTTATGAAATAATTTCAGTTTCAAAGGACAGAGAAGAAATGCTTGACTTAGCTTTCTTTACAGCAGAGGGCAATATTGCAACATTGTTTTGAGGTCAACATTTCACAGTATATTCTTTCATTTAAGAAAACAAGCCTGTAATTCAACATTTATATTTACAAATGACAGAATTATGTATAAAATCCTATCTGGCTAGTCTGGCAGCCTTCACTCATGTAAACAACAATAAATACTGGGATTAATTCATAATGGTAGATGTCAGCATTTATGATAACAGGGTGGTGCAGTGGTTAACATTGTCACCTCACAGCAAGAGGTTTTTGAGTTTGATCCTTGGCTGGGGTGTCTTCTGTGTGCAGTCTTCATGGCCTTCTTGCATTCATGTGGGTTTTCTCTAGGTGCTCTGGTTTCCTCCCACATTCCAAAGACATCTGTCTGGAGCATTTTTTCCTGGGCCTCTGCTGAAAATGGATTTTGTCCCAGTTGGACTTTCCCAGTAAACACATACTAAATAAATATTCAAATCAGTGACCTACTTACTACACCAATCAAATGCACCAACACAGCACAGTCCAGTAATGATATTTAAAAGCTAAACATTTTGATGCATGCATGCATGCACATATTTATTTATTCATACAGTCTGTTGACTGGTTTAGTCTAGCTGAGCAAATTGCTCATTTTCAACAGAGTCTCAGAGATAATGGCTCCACATAAGTAGTTATATAATATAAAACAACAAAACATGTTAAAATAAAACACAATAAAGAGAAATAAACATGGGTAAGTAGTCAAATAATGCAGATCATGGGTAGCAGAAGTGTAATAACCTAGACTATAGGGAATAAAGACAAGTAGGTGAAAAACGTTAGAATTATCCCTCCTGATTTCACAGAATCTAGTTAGCACTCCATACAAAGATGGAAGGAAACAGGAGGGTATAATCATAGTTACATTACAGTATTTACAAAACTATAGAATGCACCACTTTCTCATGTGCAGCATCTTGGCAAGGGAAAAAAAGTTGATGATGATTGACTAGTGTAAATATCTAAGGTGAAAGAGAAAAAAATAAAATAAAAATATAAAGGGGGATTAGTAGAGGTAACAACCATTCTGAGATAATGGAGAATGTATGTTAGTGAAGAAAGCATTAAGTTGGCAAGAAGGGAGTTAGGTGAGGATGAGGCATGAGGAGGAGGAGGGTATTATGGAAGAAGGAAGTGGAGTGAGTTGGGAGGGCAGTAAGATAGTAGATGAGTAGGTTTGAGGGTGGGTAAGGAAATTAGAGAGAAAAGTAGTTTATCTGTTGTAGCTGATAATTCTAAAAGTAAGGTAAACAAAGGTACTGGAGGCAGTGGTTGAGGAGTACATGTAATGACACGGGCTTTTAGCTATTATTGTTTGCACTATGCTGAACTTAGGTTCTGCTTTGACATCATGTGCCATGCTGCTCCAGATTTAGGTAACATAGGCAGAGTATAAAACATCTCCATAATGGTTATGTGCTTTGGTGAGTTGTACTTGGTAGAGGTGTTCTGTGCTTAAGTTTCTACCACATGCATGCTTTGTAATTACAGAGCTCAGAACTGGCCATTTTTAGGATTATAAAGAATGCTGTACATTGTTTTATGTTGTAATATGAAGTGTTTTAAAGGTCAAGCTGCTGGAGTTGTTGGAGAGGTATACAATGGTGTGCCTTGATTTGAAAGTTGGATGCAAATTTTGCAGTTTCATAGTAACTCTTTTCCACTTTGTGTTGGCAGATTAGTTACAAGAGAAGGAGCATATAGATGGCTAGGAAGCATAAGTGAATGAACAGTTTCTACTAGTGCCTGAGATTATTAGGGAAGCATCTAATATTATACAGTGTACCAACATTTTTGGTTAGTTTTAGCAATGATTAATTCAGGTGCTGGTTGAACCTGATTTTTTTTTTTTTTTTAATGATGACTCCTTGTAATTTGGTTTGGGATACTTGTTCAATGACTGCATTATCCTTTGAGGTTATGATTATGTTGAATTTGTTATAGCTGGAATTTGTAAGAGAAAAACACAATCTTTTTTTTTTTTTTTGCATTTAGAATACATTATGAACTCTTCAGTCATTAATTACTGGTATTAAAGGTTGGTTTCTGAATTCTTGTAATTGGGTTGGTGTTTTACCATTGCAGATTGGGGCTGAGTCAAAATAAAATACATCTTCAAATATGGGTAAAAGCTATTCACCCATGGGAAGAGTGGGGGCAATCAGAATATCGATTTTCCTGTTTGAGTTTTCTGTGATTTTTAGACTGGCAGCAAGTTCACACACTCAGTGTGCAAACTCGGTAGACTACTATGCCCACTGTATGTTTATTGACAGACTGTTTAGATCATAATCATTCAATAAGTCTTTCTGATTTTGTGATTGAGAGGATCTGTTTTAAGCTGTACTGCATTTCAATCAAGATAAGAATTACATTTGCCGGAAATCATTCAGAAGACCGTGATGTTATTTTCAAGTGTTTAGTTGGCCTTGCAACTCTTTCATTTTACTTAGTTTTGTGATGTGGCTAATGCTGGATCCGACTGATAAGTGTGGTTTCATTTTAATTTTACTTCTGCAGTCACCACAGATGATTAAGCACATTGAAATGCATTTGAACTTGAATTTGATATGAGTAAATTCATTCTAGTAACTCTGCTTTCATAAATTAAAAATAAATCATTTTGGTAGCTATACACATGTTCTGCATTTGTGGTATCATATAATATGACATGCCCAGTACATCTTTGTTGCCGTGTGAACCAACATTTACAGACAGAAAAAGAACAAGTGCCACAATGCAATGACACCATTTTAAAAAGGAAGATTTTTCAAAAATAACATTATGGTGCAATATTGATAAACCTTTGATGGGATGTAGGTAAATTATGTATTTGTTCACAGTGCAAAGGGTAATAGTTTTTCCACAAAAGCTATATCCTCATGCAAACAACACCCACACTCATGGGTAAAATTAACATACCTAAACATAAGTTCATCACTACAGCATAACATTTTGGTGTATTCAGAGATTAGAACAAACTGATAAAAAACTTAAACTGCTGACCCAACACAAATCGCTTGAACTCCAAGAAACTCGCTCATAATACTCCTCTTTTTAAGTGTTTCACACCCAGCTCCTTTCCCTTCAAAAATAGTAACTAAATTCAAATTCCTTATGAACATTTTAGTTTCCAATAAAATATTGGCCAAATTACCTCTCCTTGTTGGAACAAATTTAAAACCTTTTTTGAATAACTGGAAACATCTGTCATCCATTTCTACTTCTGTATAGTTATAAATTTTAAGGTTGTCTTTCTCATATATACAACCTCTCTTTACAATACCCTCAAATTCCATATCACCACTGTTTATCTCCTCTCCCATTGCTGCCTGGGTGAGTACACAGGTTGTACAGGGTTCCTCTGATTGTCCCAATACATACCCTGTTGATCCCTGCCTTGTCTCCCCACACCCCTCGATGTCACCTGTGCATACAAGGGTTGAACTATCAAACTCCTTATTCTCTCTGATCTCCTCTGTACATTCCCTCCTAAAGGGACATTCCCACTAAATATGTCTGTCACATCGCTGCACCCCCCTATCTTCTTACCACACTTACCCCATATCTCTTTTCTCACTTCTCCTATGTTCCTTCCCCTTAATGGTGTATGCTATTCCTTTCTTATATTCTGTTAAATCCCTTTCTAACTTACCAATCTTCCATTTCCAATTATTTCTTTCATAAGTCTCCACATCCTTAAATATGTATGCATATTTCTTTTTCATCTCCTCCACCCCAAAAAGCAAATCTCTTTGTATTTTTTCACTTAAAATATTTATTTCATTAGCCAGCACCTGCAAACATTTTTCATTATTTTTAATAATAAGCTTTACCACATTTAAACCACATTCATTAAAAACTTTTGTTAATTCTTTAAAAAATTCTGTGTCCATATTTACATTATTAGGAAATTTGTTGATACGAAGTCCTTTAGGCACAATCTCGTGCCTCAAACATTCACATAAATAACTATTATCACCCATAAGCCCCCTATATTTAAATATTTTGTCTTTAAGTTTCCGTTTGCTTTTTCGTTTGGTTTTGCTTTCTATTGGATTAATAAATAGTTCATTTATTACATTAGAGGTGGCCTTTATTGTGCTGGAAAACTACTGGAGATTTTATGATTATTGGTGTTTATATACTTCAGTCGTTCCACTTGGATTACTAAAAGTTTCCTTAAACTCGAACATCAAAAAAAAAAAAGCAAAACCAGAAATCTACTGCAGCCTCACAGCCCCTGCAAATTATATATAACAAATCCAAGATCGTACTACAGTGAAGAAAAGTGAAAATTTCCTGATCCTCATTGTACCGTGATCTACATTCAAAAGCTTCGAGTTTTCAAAAACTCGATCATATGGTCTCGACCGTATAAATTTCAAGTTTCTGAAAATTCGATCAACTGATAGGGATCCAAGGGGCACTCACTTCCCCTCCTTCAATATAAATATACCTACTCTGAGCTTGCACAGCAGTGGAGAAATGGAATTCTACATTACAGGCAAACGAGCTTTTAGCAAACATTTCCCCTGAAATTGCAGTAGCCTAAACTGCTGTTGTCAGATTAACATGTTCATTTTAATTAGTGCTTTTGTCCACTTCATTCCAAACATTAACTTCATCAGATTGAAAGGCTCTGTCATCGCTATTGCATAAATAGTAAAATCAGAGACTGCCACCTAGTGGCTATTAAGCCTTACTGCTTAAAAATAAAACAAACCATAAGATCTTATTTTTTATTAGTGGGTAGTGGATTTTATGTTTTTTACTGTTTGGGCAATATGTAGGTTAAACTTCATGTTTTGATCTATGATGACACCTAGAAGTATTACTTTGGGTGACTGGTGTAATAGGGGCATTGCTGCTTGATGTTATTTTAAAAAGAGAGATTGGATCTGTGGCTTTTGTGGGGTAGAAAAATATTAGTTTAGTTTTATTTGGGTTTAGTATGAGCTGTGCATCTGATAGTCATGTTTTGACTGCTGAAAATGATTCTTGTGTTATATTTTGGAGTTCTTGGAGGGTTGGGGCCAAAAAGATTAGGGCTGAATCATCAACATATTGCGCCAGTGTAGCATGCTGGGTATCAGTATAAAGGTTGTTAGTAAATAAATTGAAGAAAAGGGAACCAAGTATGGAGCCTTGGGGAACCCCTAAAATAATAGGCAGAAGAGGAGGTAAGTTATTTTGCCATTTGACAGCTTGCTTACAACCTGATAGGTAGTCCTGGAACCAGGCAAGAGTGGAGTAGCTTAGACTGAGTTCACATAGTACAGTAAAGAGTTTGTTATGAGAAACAGTACTGAAAGCTTTAGAAAGGTCTAGAAAGATAGAGGATACAAGGTTGCCTTCATTCCGGTGTTGATTCATTGTGTTGGAGAAACTGATGAGGTCTGTGGTAGTGCTGTGATTAGGGTGAAAGCCATGTTGGGTGTTAGCAAGAAGTTTGTTGGATAAGAGATGATTTAGGATTTGAGTATGGATGCACCTTTTAAGAATTTTTGATAAAGAGGATAGGATAGAAATTGGACATTAATTTGATAGTTTGGTTGAGTTTCTGCCTTTGTGTAGAGGTATTATGTGAGATAATTTTCAAGATACTTGGGACTTGTTGTTCAGAGGTGGAGTGATTGATTAGTATGGAAACTGGGTATGATATGGCTTTGGTTGTGATTTTAAGGTATTCAGCATATAGTTTGCCTGCTGCGAGGGTAGTGGATTTAAGTTTGTTAAGATATTTGTATATAGTCCTTGTTGGAACTAGTTGCAATTAAAAGAGGTTGTTTTTATGAGTTAGGGAGGAGAGGCTTGGTGGTGGTGTTGGACAGTTTTTATTAATAAGGGCAGTTATGGATTCGGTGAAGTACTTGTTGAACTGGATGGCAATATTCTCAATGGAGTTATTGGTAGACAGGGAGGAGGAGTAATTTGACCAGGTTGCAAAATGTTTTTAATAGCAACTCAAATTTTTTGTGGGTTTTTTTTGTACTTAGATTTTATGTCAGTATAGTGATTTTTATGGTAAAGTCTGAAAAGCTTTATAACTTTGTTTCTTAGGTCAAGGTATTTTTCTTGATTATTTGCTGTTTTGTTTTGGACCCAAGTTTCCCAAGCTTTATCTCTTTCTTTTGGTAGTGACATGGTTTCTCTGGTAAGTCAAGGAGTGTAACTGGACTTTATTCTTACTGTTCTAGTGGGGCCATGCTATTTAGGATATTTAAGAAGGTAGTGTTAAAATATTCAACTGCAGTGTCTAGGGGATACTTTTTAGTGGGTTCCAATTGCAGAGTTTGAGGGTGGTGACATAGTCTTGGCATATGAATTTGTTTGTATATCGAATTTGTCAGAAAGAACATGATTTGATTGGGTCTGCATACTGTTGGAGGACAAATGTTGGGAGGTGGTCATTAAGGGAGTCAAGAAGGATGCCAGAGTGATATTATAGTAGTGGTTGGTTAGTAAGTATGTAATCAAGGATGGACTCTTTCTTTGTGGCTTTGTCTAGCCTAGTTGCAGTTTGGATTAATTGGGTGAATTCATGGAGATTAATGTGGTCTGCAGGGTGAGGTGAATTAAAGGTGGAACAGTTGATACTGAAGTCACCCAATATGATAGTCTCTTGTGAGAAATTATTTGCTGTCTATTATAGTATGGATTCTAGTGTGTTTGTTGTTGCAGGGAGGAATATAGGATCCAGTAATAATTAGGTTCTTGTTTGAGTTGATTTGTATTCTTATGAGTAGTATTTCTGCATTATTGAATATTCAGGGGTTTTGGTCAATGATTTCAAGTGTAAGGCTATGTTTGAATAGTAGGACAATGCATCCACCCCTTTTGGAATTTTTATCCTTCTTAAATATGTTGGACTCTGGGGGAACTATTTCATTGTCAGTGGTATCTTGTTTAAGCCAAGTCTCAGTGATGACAACTCTATCTGGAGAGTATAATGCAAGGGTGGCATGATGTTCTTGTGTTTTATTTAGGATTTCTCTTATGTTTAGATATAGTATGAACAGGTCAGTACCTTTACTGGGGAGGTTAAGTATTATCTGTTGTTGGTAAGTGGAGTAGTAGGGTCATTTACGGGGCCAGAGTTAGGGTGTATGTATATCTCCACTTAGAGCCAGATGGGTGATGTGAGGATTATTACTTTTAAGTATCTAGATATAAATTTGTCATATTGTAGAGATATTTTGTGATGGATATCTGAGGGCATAGTTTAAGTGAGGTTTGGGGAGAAATGAAGACTGTTGTGGATATAGTGATTGTTGTGGGGTTTCATAGGGGGTGCTTGTGTTGTGGGTTAGAGTAGGAGTTTGCCGTAATGTGGAGTGCAGTATGGTAAAATGTTAGGTGGTGTAGATCAATATGTGTGTATATATCTTTAAGAAGCTATCCAAGGGCTTGCACTAGAGTATAAATACTGAGCACTTGCGAGCCTAACTGCCATTTTGCAGTTAGCTGTTGAGATGTGAACATACATGTATGTAAGCTCTGTTTGTTAGTTTGTTCATATTTAAAGATGCTGCTACCCATCCTGATGTGTTTGTATATAGTAAAACATCTGCACAAAACCCTAGGCCTTCTTATTATTTGCATTAGAGATGAATGAGTGACATGGTGACAGAAGTGACATATCAAAAAGGTCATGGTGTCAGAAATGACCTATCCAAAGGGCCTGCAGTCAGAACCAGCATAAAGGGGCATGCAGTTTAAAACAGCTTGACGAAAACAATTTAAGGCACTTATCCAAATGCTAGTGGATATACAGCAGTGGACCATCCCAAAACTGTGCATGCTTCATTAAACAGGTCAGAAATGAATTTCAGGTATTAAAACTTGCTCAACACTATTTCTTATTTATATAATATGAAAAGGGGCATATAGAACATTTTAAATAATTTTCTCATAAACAAATATGTACGATATCCATAAAAATATTCAAATTACTACAGAAAATGTTTGAAATAAAGTCCAATTGCATAAAACAAATTCAATAAAAGGAATGGATACCCATTTTTTGCAAAGCATATGTATTTTCATATTAAGCAAAGATATCGGAGTTTTCAGAAGTGTATAAAGTGTTTGCGTGTTTGTGCAGGGTTACAGTAAAGCTATTTTGCAGACTACAGCTATTACAAGGCTTATTTCACAGAGTACAGCAATTACAAAGCGTATTGCACAAAGAAAGTTTTTGGAAGAGTTTATTGTGGATTTGAAAGTTGTTACAAGCTCACAGCACAGTTTGCTCATACATAATTACAAGGGCCATATTTTCAGCGTGGTTGTGTATACTTTGTGGGCATGGCAGATGGATTTCAAAAACCCAGTGCACTTGAGTTTGACAGTAATATCGTTGAGAATTGGAGAGTGTTTGAACAAGAGTATTACATTTTCATACAGGCTGCATTTTCTGATAAAGATGGCCATACAAAGGTATTTATTCTACTTAATTTATCTGGATCAGAAGCTATAGATAGGGAGTGCTCATTTGTGTATGCACCTACTATTTATGCTGTAGAGGTGGAAAACTGTCATATTGTTGTACAGGCTGAGTCAAGGGAGAACCCAGAGTGCTTAACATGTAAATTGAGAGAAATGTGTAACCCCCAGGCAAATGTTACCATGGAAAGGCACTTATTTTACACAAGGGATCAAAAGCCTGATGAAACTTTTACAGCATATATAACTGACCTGAGAAATAAAGCCAAAATGTGCAGATCTGGTTACTTACATGACAGACGTGTGTGGCATAAAAGATGATGCTGTGAATAAGATTTTGCTTTGTGACAGTGATTTAATTTTGAATACGTCCATTGAGATTTGTCAGATATACGAGCTTACAGAAATGCACACAAATATGCTAACAAATGTGAACAGCTCTAGAAGGCACAGTGATAAAGCTCATGTTGATAGTATGCAGCACGTTGTTAAAAGAAACAGGCTGAAGCACATGACAGCTGTAACCAATACAGCACTCACTGGTAAACCCCAGAACTTTCTAGCAAATTCTAGACTTTGCACAGCCTCAGTGAAGCACAAGAGTGAGTCAGCACACTCAAAGAATGGTCCTCCACCCACTTTTATTGCCATCTGTTGTAATTGTAGTGGTAATCAGGGATCTAAAAAGGAAAAGTGCTTAGCTTTTGGTCAGCAATGCCTCAAATATAATAAATGGAATCACTTCAAAAGAGTTTGTAAGTCAAAAGAATGTGGGTACTCTTTTATTAAAAGGGAATATTTTAAGAAAAGATTTCATCAGTTAGACTGTGGCAAGCCCACTCTTTATGTTGATGGTGTTTCAGTGCTTCATGAAATGGTCAATGCAGTAGATGTAAGGGGCAACAATGAAGTATTTTGTACTGTTCGGATAAATGACAAACCCATTGAGCTCAAAGTTGACACAGGCTCCAAGTGCAATGTTATGTCTGCAGAAACATTTACTAGTGTATGTAAAGATGAAAGGCTTGATTTGGCAAGGTGTGTGAGACTTGTTGCTTATGGAGGTGAAGCAATTCAAACCAATGGTTCAGTAATGCTTTTATGTTACTTCCAGCAGAGTAAAATAAGCTATGACTAATTATTTTATGTGGTCAAGAGGCACGTTCAGTCATTATTAGAGCTCAAAGACTTTTTGAAAATGGGACTGATTTCATTTAACAAGGGGGTCCATCATGTTAACTTAAAAGGCTACTACTCTAATTTTGCCCAGCACATTTTTCTACCTATGCTGATATTTTCCAAAACAAACTAGGCAAACTTCCCATTGTGTACTGGATGAAGTTAGACCCAGAGGTCAGTCCAGTTATCAGACCAGCATGTAAAGAGTCAAAGCTAAGTTAGATAAAATGGTACGACAAGGTGTAATTTGTCCAGTGGAAACTCCAGCAGAATGGGTATCTTCCATGGTGGTAGCTCATAAAAAAAGCACAGATGACATCAGAATATGTATTGACCCATGAGATTTGAATAAAGTGCTAAAAATACCTCATTATCCAATGTGCATAGTCAAAGAAGTCGCAGCCTTGATGCCAAATGACACTATTTTTTCTGTCCTAGATGCAAAGAGTTCATCTTGGCAAATTCAGCTAGACAAAAAATCCTCAGTGCTCACTACATTCAGCACTCTGTTTAGCAAGTACAAATTTTTGGGAATGCCATTTAGAATAAATTCTGTAAGTGAAGTCTTTCAGCGTGCATTGGAGCATGGGTATCTTTGTGTATTCATAGTAGACATCATACTAGTAGGAGGTCATAATGAAGCTAAACATGACAGAAACCTCAGAAAAGTTCTAGAAAGGGCACGTCAAGTGAATCTTAAGCTCAATGCACAGAAATGTAAATTCAGGCTACAAGAAGTTCCTTATGTTGGTCCTTTATTTATGAGTACAGGCCTATGACCAGATCCTTCAAAATAAACAGACATTCTCAAGATGCCAGCTCCAGACAATGTTCAAGCCCTGCAATGTTTTCTTGGCATGGTCAACTACCTAGGCAGGTTCATTCCAGACTTGAGCCAACTTTCAGTGCCACCCAGAAACCTGAAACATAAAGATATATCCTGGTCTTGGTCAGAGCAACACCAAAGAGCATTTGATGTCCTGAAACTGAGAATTGCCAGTCCACTGATGCTCAGATCCTTTGATGTTCACAAGCCAGTTACACTTTCCTGTGATGCTTCAAAATTTGGACTTGGTGCAGTTATTCTATAAGAGGATCAGCCTGTTGCATGTGCATCAAGAACTCTTACCCAAACTGAACATCAGTATGCCCAGACTGAGAAAGAGCTTTTGGCAATTGTGTTTGCATGTTTGTAGTTCCATGATTATGTTTATGGTAGACCTATCCAGATAGAAACAGATCACTAACCACTAGTCACTATCCTGAGTAAGCCAATGCATTCAGCTCTAGCCAGACTTCAACATATGATGCTGATATTGCAAAAGTACAGTTCCAATCTTGTCTACAAGAAAGGCAAACTTCTTTATCTTGCTGATACATTATCCAGATCACCCAGAAATACCACTGAACAGAATGACAATCAAGGTTCTCAATTGCTTGATGATTTTGAAGTCATGGAAGTGAGACATTTTTCTTTCTTACATCATGATAAGCTAAAATATCACACAACCACAAATCCAGTTTTACAAAGGCTCAACCACTTTATCAATCATGGATGGCAGCAATCTAGTTTACCTCAAGAACTGCAACCTTATTTTCCATACAGAGATCAGATTTTGTTTGACAAATGTATCATTAGGAAAGGTCCAAAAGTAATTGTTCCAAAATCCTTGTAACCTGAGTACATTACTATCTTGCACTGTGGTCACCCAGGAACCGAATCTACCAAAAGAAGGATGGAGAAATAGTATTTTGTCCTTCTATGTCACAAGCCATTGAGAGAGCACTTTCTTCTTGTTCAGTATGTAATAGTACAAAGCCTCATCAACAGAAAGGACCACTTCAGCTTAACTAGATTCTGGAACTACCTTGGTCGACAGTAGCCACTGATATCTTTGAGTGGAATGGTCAACATTATTTGGTGTTGGCAGACTCTTAGTGAAACTAGTTTAAGATTGACTTACTTCCTAACCTATAATCTATTACTCTCATTACTAAGATGAAACATAATTTTGATCTTAATGGAAGTCCACACAAAGTTATTTCTGACAATGGCATGCAGTTTACAAGCCAATTGTTTAAAAGATTTGCAGAAGAATGGGACTTTATTCATGTCACAAGTAGTCCAGATTATCCCCCAGTCAAATGATTTGGCACAACTCAGAGTTCAAAGTGCAAAACAGTTACTGATGTTTTCCTGAATCTCATGAATCTCAGAAATGTTCCTCGAGATAAACATCTTAGTTGACCTGCTCAGGGACTTCTGTCGAGACAAACCAGTACCACATTACCACTCAGTAGTCAATTGTTGGTTCCGTGTGTCAAGATCAACAGATCAGTGAAAGCCAATCTGTTGAAGAAGCACCTAACCCAGAAGTCCTACTACGATAAGATCAGTAGACCGCTCAATCCATTACAAGAGGGAGAAGTGGTAAGGATGCAAACATCCAAAGGTTATGATTGAATTGGTGCCATGAAGAATATTGGTCCAGAGCTGAGATCATACATTATACAATCAGAAGGAGCAACTTGTAGGTGGAATTAGAAGCATTTGAGACTGGTGTCTAAGCCTATACCACAGCAAATAGCCTATGAGAGAGACTGTTTATCTCAGAGTGAGTTGTGAGGTGTTGCAATTCCAGAGGAAGTTCCAGATGACATTCCTGCTCCTATGACAAATCCAGAAGTTCCTGATAAGAGCTATGCACTACAGACTGTCCATGTGGCTAAATCTAGTCCTAACTGTTATGTCACAAGATATGGTTGAATCTCTAAACCTTGTAGCAGATATGAATCAACATGGACATGAGCACTGTATTTTGTTTCTAATGTACTTAGTAATGCATGCCTAATTCTAACATTGTTTTGCATAAAGGGCAATCTTTTTAAGAGGGAAGATGTAGATCAATATGTGTGTATATAACTTTAAGAAGCTATCCAGGGACTTGCACTAGAGTATAAATACTGAGTATGTGAGAGCCTGACTGCCATTTTGTAGTTAGCTGCTGAAATGTGAACATGTATGTATGTAAGCTCTGTTTGTTAGTTAGTTCATTCATATTTAAAGATGCTGCTACCCATCCTGATGTGTTTGTATATAGTAAAACATCTGAATGAAACACCAAGCCTTCTTATTATTTGCATTAGAGACAATTGAGTAACAGGTGGGTTAAAAGAGTAAGGATTAGGTGTAACATTAGTATCTTATGAAGGGTGGAGTGTGGTGTATAAATAATGGGAAAG
This sequence comes from Protopterus annectens, assembly GCF_019279795.1. NCBI lineage: Eukaryota > Metazoa > Chordata > Ceratodontiformes > Protopteridae > Protopterus > Protopterus annectens. The sequence continues at coordinate 1,778,064,109 of NC_056731.1, forward strand.
GGTATATAAGATAGCTATGTGTGATAAGGGAGCTAAGCAGGATGTTAAGTAGAGTGTTAGTTTGCAGTAGAGACTAGTTGGCAAGGTCTAGGTGGGGTTGTGTTGTAGTGGGGAGTGGAGTGATAGCTGTGTTGTAATTGGTTAGTTGAGGTTAGGGGAGTGGAGTGATAGCTGTGTTTTGATTGGTTATTTGAGGTTAGGGGGATTGGCTAGTGTATGTTAAATGTAGGTGTCATGGGGTTGAGTGGGAAATGGGGGTAGGGTAGGGGAGTGGAGTGAGCCGGAGTGGACCAAGGGTGAAAGGAGCAGGTCGAGCCTGACCACGACATGCACTCCATAAGAAAACTATCAGTTCGTCCAGTTGACAGCAGGTTTGTAGAGAAATCCACCTACTCACTTTTACAATGTTAGAAATGTTCTGCAGGTTCTTTTTATGAGTTTATTACTATGAACAGTGCAGGGGCATTAGAGTGAGAGTACGACATGAAAACGAGAGGCAGTGTTAATAATAGAAAAAGGGAGGATGGACTAATAATGTGTGGGTAATTAGGCACTTGGCTCATATGGAGCTAGAGTACACTTTAAGTTACGTAGGCTATATGGGGCAAAAATTAAGTTTAGGTATGAGGAGAAATAGTGCTGCCGACTCAAATAGTGTGCTTCTCACTACTAATACATTACAGTAGAAACGTTCACCAGTATGTCTTAGAAATGGGACAACACTAATATTTGTTTTTTGTTTCTTTTCCATCTGCACTTCTTAAGGGTCCTGGATGCTTGTATCAGCTGGTGTCAGCTATTGGGATACTTCATGGCAGGTCTTTGATGGGTTAGAAGGTTTAGCTATAATGAAGAAATAATAATGGGAAGACTTATGCAGTATTCAGAGGCTATTCCACAACAGTACCAGTTATTGTGTATCAATTTAAACCTTTTAACAGTTACTAGAGGTAACCTGCTTTACTAGCAATAGTTTTAGAAGACTATTTATAATCAAAAAGAAAGTACCTTAGAGCATAATCATAACCGACTATGCTTTCTGTATTACATATACAGGTTTAATTCCAAATAACAGTTAAGATATTTAGGAATTCATGGCATGTAATTGCACAACATATTCCAATATTCATTAGTTCTTCCAAATAACAATCATGCTTGCTCTGCAATATTCAGCAAGTAACAACAGCAGTAGGTTAAATATAACACAATATAATTCTAGTCATTGAATTGCATAAGTCGCTGGGTCTGAGGTAAAGCAGCACATGTTAACTAATTAACTAACCTGCATTCATACCATGTAATGCAGCACTATCCATAGCTATATAGACAACATTTAGTAGCTCAGTTCATCAGAGGAACATCCTCAAATTAATGGACTCTTGCAAAACTATGGTAAATACAGTTAAGCAGGGCAGAGGTGAGCCTAATTTAAAATATATCTACAGCAGCAATTATCCAAGGAAAATGTAAGCTAAGAAGTGCTTAATATACAGTGTAATCATATGGGTCTACTTTGTTTGGTCGAAAACACATTTGATCAAAATTCACTTGACTAAGCACACTTGACTGAAAGCTCACTTTACTGAAAACTCATTTGGCCGAAACTTATTTAGTCGAAAGTTATATATGGCCTTTTCCCCACTGTAGTGTGATCATGAAGTTAGAATATAAATTAAGGGGGGGTGCGGGGGTACAGCCCCCCACCTATTTTAAATGTTTTAACCATAGACACACCCCCCACATGCCACAACCCCCCTTACTTTATATTCTACCTCCAGGATTGCACTACAGTGGGGAACAGGCCATATATTACTTTCGGCAAAATGAGTTTCGACCAAATGAGTTTTCAGTGAAGTGAGCTTTCAGTCAAGTGTGCTTAGTGAAGTCAGTTTTGACCAAATGTGTTTTCGACCAAACAACATAGACCCAATCACACATATAATACGTAAACTCCTATATAAATATGAAATATTTGCATACAAATTCCACATTAAGAGGCTGAGAAAAGTTTATTAAATGTATTCTAGTATTCATGATATGGGATGATAAGTTACCTAACCATTGCCATGATAACAGATGTAAATATATTCAGTAAAGAGATGCTATTTAAATGCATATTTGAAGCTTTTAATGGCTTTTAAATCTTTCATGTCTGTAGGCGAGTGAGCCCAGGTAGCAGGTCCATGCCTAGAAATGTTTCTCTCTGTCTCTCTTCCACAGCAGTTTAAAGTGGAAGGTGTACTAGAGTGAAACTGTAGTTTTGTGCTCTTTTGAGTACATAAAGATTGTCTTGTGAAGGTAAACTCTTAAAGGGGGACAGTGACTGTGTTTTAACACCTTTTCAGTGAGAGTGTATTGTTTATGGTCATTGACTGATTGGGGTTACCTGGACTATGGCTTGGAGTAAGCATTTCATTGTTTTTTTCAAGCTTTTTTTTTAAAGTTGTTTCAAGTTTCAACTTTCTGTTACTTGAGAGGTTACCTTGTGAGTGTTTCTGCCATTTTACACAGAGCTAATCAGAGGAAGGGCACAGAGCAAAACTCTGATCTATGATATATAACTTTAAGTATCCTGTTTTTTGCTTATTTTTACTAGTTATTGCTTATAAATATTTATAGCACTTTTATTGTCTGCTGCATACTTTTTACTGTATTTTATAGCTATAAACTAATTTGCACGGTTGTACTAAATTTTCTGCCTCACATGGCCTGATAAATAAGTTTTTTACTGTCAAGCTGTTGGTAAGTCTTTTCTAGCTAGTTTCACTGTGTGTGAGGTATTAACTGGAAATTTTCTCCACTTAAACATCTGTTTGTGTTTGTTTGTTCTGATTTCCTGGTTAAGTTTCCCTGCCTCCCTCCCTTTTGGTATCCTGTTCTTATACAGGGTGGCTTTGCAGTTGCCTGCCCCTACTGTAAATTTGATTTGGGACATTCCTCCCAGTCTAGTGTTATTAGCTCATTCGACCTAATACAGAGAGAACATTTGAGAAGGTCAACCCACATAGTTTCTTAATCTTGAATTATCTTCTGCTCCTCCTTTCTCCCTTTTCACTTTACTACCAAAAAAAAAAAAAACAAACTTTGCTACAATCTCCTTGTGTTCTGACTGAGTGTGCTTCTCAGCTGGTAAGTATATTTTGGCACTTTTTAACTGTTCAGAGTTGAATAAAACAATAACTGAATTCAGTTAAGAATATATTTTGAATAAATTGCATTTATTTAAACCGCATTTGATTTAATACTGTTAAACACTCAACTATGCTAGCTTGCACTGCACTTGAATTGTTTTTAGTGCTGTTTTACCTGCTTTTCTGTAAAAAAAAATCTAAATTCTAAGCTTGTTTCCTGGCTTTCCTGTAACTAGTCTATTCCAGCTACAAATTTGCTGTATCCAGGACTGTTTGTAAGCTGCTGAGCCCCGCAAGCTTTTCTGTGTTGGAGGGAAGCCTTCTAGCTTATCAGTGGGAGTGGTAAGCACTAGGTAGTCCAGCTACCACAAGAGGAGTGGTTTCTGGCCCAGAAATTGTAGTATATTGGCTGTTTGAGCAGTTTTTTCATCTCTTTCAATGTTCTGCATTAAAAGTCCATGTTTGCGCTTGTTTCCCACATTTCTTGCAATTGGTCTAGTCCAGATACAGATTTGCTGTATCCAGGACTGTTTGTAAGCTTCTGAGTGGTGTCAAAGTCTGCTCTTCATTTTTTCCCTTAGATCTACTAGTTCTCTCCTCTCCTGCACTTTTACTAGCTTATTAATCTAGCACTTTACCAGACTTCTTGTAGCAATTATTGTAGCACACAAAAGTGTTACCAGCACTAAACATTGTACAAGGAAACAGCTCCAGTACTTATTATTAATGCCCACCCCTCCAGGCATGTCTAAAGGTCAGTTTCCTGTGCTTTCTCTTATTAATCTGGTGAACTTGGGCATCCTGAGCCAATGTAGCAACTGCCTCATGTACACTGACAACCCCCCTCCTATTACATCCCAACACTCATACTTGTGAGAGATGCACTTATATATCCACACATTCTCCAGCCAAGACTGGCTGGTCAAGAGGAGAAGGTCAACACTTGAACCACACCACATGGAACATATAGCCTTCCAGAACACATGCCAGCACTGCCTTCACATAAAAACACAAACCGCACACCCACCTTTGTGGAGGATCTCAATAAAAATATACCTAAACAGCAGAGACCTCCAAGCAGAAATGCACTCGACCACCACAACACAACACTAATCATGAGACACGTAACTCTCCTAAACAGTGTGCCACTCAACCAAAGCCCCTAAGGCCAAACAGCATGCCCAACACACTAGTAATAGGTTACTCAATAGTGAGGCACATTGATATCCTACTCACTAGGTTGAATAAGGAGAAAGTAACAGTCAGTTGCCTGTCAGGCACTAGGATCCACTACATAATTCACGAACTCAGGTCCCTTATGAACAGGTACAAATATGACTCTGTCAATGTTCATGTGGGTGTAAATGACCTAAGACGTACCTCCCTGGATTACATGAAAAGAGACATGGATGAGCTCTTGGATTATGTAGCCCAGGTGGGTATGACCCTAGCCCTGAGCAACATCTTACCATCACCCAGAATGACGCCACAGTACAAGCAGAAAATGATTGATTTCAACAATTGGCTAAGTTTCTGGAGTCATTCTAAGGGGATCCAGTATCTATTTGCCTGGAATGACATGACTGACAGACCTCAATACTTTGGCCGAGATGGCCTGCATCTGTTACCCCTGAGCTTCCAGATACTGGCCAAGGCCTTTTTAGGGGGTGTTCCAAACACCAAATTACCACCATAACAGTTACAAACTAATGCAATCTGAGGGTCATGATGCTCAATGATAGAAGTCTAAATCTCAAAATGCACTTGCTCAAAGCACTCTTTAAAATGGAGAACATCGACATTTGTGCCATAACAGAGACCTGGTTCAATGCAGCAGAAAGCACCCCTGCACTACCAGGCTATAACTCACTCACACCTTTCAGCCACAGAACTTGGACTGAAGCTCCAAAGGTGGTGGTGTTTCCATATTCATAAAGGATGCACACACCTCCAGACTGGTAGCCCAACATAACACATCTGAGATAATAAGACAGTGATTCAGGTCGTAGTCTGCTATAGGTCCCCAAGGATTTCCCAAGACTCACACTCCATGTTCCTAAGCACCCTGATAAATATTAAGGTCCTACCTAACACTCTCATACTGGGCAACTTCAACTACCCCTCCATTAACTGGGAAAGCTACTCATGTACCAATACACTTGCCCAACGTTTCCTGGAATTCATTAATTCCAATGCCCTGGACCAGTTTTTACCCTCATTAGAGGTAGCAACATCCTTGACCTGGTCATTACTAACATGGACGACTGTTGATCTACACCAATAGTCAATGCCTCCCTGGTTAGATCCGACCACAAACTAATCACCTTGGAAATCCACATCCCCCCCGCAAAGGTAACCACCATGAAAAACCTTCTCCAAAGCTAACTTTGGTCTCCTAAAAACAGAGATGGTTAACTTTATGGCACCCATGCAAATGGAAATCAGTTGCATGACCGCTGAATCATACACCAATGCACTGTACAAACATGTACACAAATGCATGGATCTCACCATACCCAATTGAACCAAGACGCTCTCCTCCAAAAAAAGGAAGCCAATCTGGTGGTCCTCTGCTATAAAAAAACTCTACAACAGAAGGAGGAAACTGATGCGGAATAAGGGGAAATCCCAAGACTGAAAAAATTCCCTTATTAGCCTCAACAAAAAGTTGAGATCCCTCATCAAATCCTCTAAAGCTAGGTATGAAAACAGAATTGCAGTAGATAGTAAAGACAACCACAAGGCCTTCTATAGTTATGTAAAGAATCTCCATGGCAATACCCAGATTTGCTCTGAGCTACTGCACAATGGTAATTCCTATGCCGAGACAACAGATATTGCAAATATACTGGCCGACAGATTCAGTGCCAACTTTACCCCTCCTCCCCAAGGGACCAGTCATAATACCAGTAGATTGCCAGGCATCCAGTATTACTGCTGCACAGGTTAAAACAGCACTGTCCAAGGCCAAGAATACAGCTTCTATGGGACCTGACAATATCCCTGGCTGTGTTCTACATGAACTACAGAATAAACTGGTACCTCACCTGTCTGCCCTGTTCAATCACAGCCTCACCTCAGGCTTTGTCCCTACCAAATGGCGCACTGCTGCAGTCATTCCTCTCCGCAAAGGAGGAGTGACTACAGACCCTGGGAACTATCGCAAAGCTATGGAACACATCATCATGGACCTAATAAACAAGTAATAGGGAATCTCCAAACTCTGGATCCCACACAGTTTGGTTTTGTGAAGGGTAGGTCATGCCTGCTCAACTTGGCCAACTTCTTTGAGTTAGTCACCAGAGCTGTGGATGAAGGCAAGGTGGTTCATACAGCCTACCTTGATCTGGCCAAGGCCTTTAACACCATTCCCCACTCAGGAATCATAGAAAAACTCACTAAGCTAGGCATCAACCCCTATATCACTAGGTGGGTTGCAAACTGGCTCATAGGTAGAACCCACAGTGTGAAAGTAGCTGACTTCAAGTCAGACTGCCGACCAGTCATGAGTGGAGTCCCACAGGGTTCGGTCCTGGGTCCTCTCCTGTTTGGTATCTATGTCTTTGAAGTCCAGGCCAACACAAAGGGACTCTGGCTGACAAAGTTCACAGATGATTGCAAGTTAACAGTTGTCACTCCCTATAATCAAAACAGGCCAATCTCCACTATTCCTCCTCCCCCACCATTTCAATACACCACATATCCACCTACACATTCAGCTGTTCTGACCTCCCACATAGTCACCCTCCTATCTGATTTAATCCCTGCTCTACCACATACCCACAAACTCACAACCATCACCTCCCCCTCCAACATCTCACAACACACACTAACCACACGCTGTTAGTCCCACTCTAACAACCTCAACACGCTAATAAAGCATGCAATGTTACATTCACTAAAGCACACATCATTACATCCACTAAAACAAACACTGTTTACTACCTTATCTCTCCATGCAGTCAACCTTTTTGCACTAGCCCTTCTTTATTATTTAACTAACTTCTACACCCCCATCTACTATGACCACCCCACCAACTCCATCACCAACTCTCCACTGCCCATAACCCACCACTACAACTCCCAAGTTTCACGCAACCTCTACAGCAACACAGAACTAGACTACCTCCCACTTAAATACCATCAATCTAGACACAAAAATGAACCAATATTTAGAAACCACAAACAACTAAGCAAACTTATAACAACTTTATTTCATATGTTATCAAGACTAAACTCAGTGGTGACATCCACCCCAACCCTGGCCCCAAGACTACCAATAAGCAAACTGCCACTTACACCTCAATCAACTCCACCATACCCCTTCACCCCAAAGAACACTCCCTGCTGTTACTTAATATAAATTTAAGAAGTATACTAAACAAAATCCATGACCTCCATGCACTAATTGACTTACACTCCCGTGACATAAACATTTTGACTGAAATTTGGCTTAAGTCACATGTCAAAAACAATGAAATACTTCCCCCAGGGTTCAACATATATAGACTCGATCGTCAAAATAAACATAGAGGAGGTGTAGCAATAATGTTTAAACAAAATATAGTCCTAGAGGTTATCAACACCACACTTCCTACATCTAACAATGCAGAATTACTCATCACCAAACTGAATGTCAACAAGAACAAAACACTTATCATAGTGGCTATCTATGTCCCTCCAGGAGATAACACTAGCACAGTTGAAGACATACTTCACTGGCTATCCACAATCTTCCACCAAGAAACCATAACTATGGGTGACCTCAACACTGACTGGTCCACCTATAATTCCAATAATCCATCCAATTTCATAAACATATATGGTTTCTCCAAGCTCATACAAAACCCCACAAAAATAGACAAAACCTGCAACAGACAATCCATCCTGGATTGGACTCTCACAAATAAAAATAACACATCCCTTCTAGCAGGATGCTTCCCCATTACCATAAGTGACCACCTACCCACATACCTAATCAGAAACAATCTTAGTCCACCTAGACAAGTAGTCTATAGGCTAATCTGCAACAAGAAAAAAATGCAATACCCACATTTCAACTCCCTCTTCCAACAAATTAACTGGTCCCCCCTCAAAACACTACCACTAGATGACACTGTTCAACACGTTAACATCACCTTCCTCAACATCCTAAACAGCCTGGCCCCCTGCAGAATAGCTAGACATCACCACACACCCTGGCTTAGAAACAACACCAAAGACCTATTAAAAGAAAGGGACATGGCATGGGAACACTGGATAACTAAGAAAAGCAATGACAACCTTCTACTTTTTAAACAACATAGGAATAAAGCCAAATCCCAGATAAAAGCTGACAAAAAAGTCTACTACATCACTGCACAGTAAAGTAACAAAAATAACCCCAAAAAATTATGGGCCAGTATAAAAAAACTCCTACAACCTGGTAGTATGTCCACCCTCAATCCTACTGCACCCCCATCAAATGATAACATTGCAACACAATTCAATTCCTTTTTCATAAACACAATTCACTCACTTATTGACTATGACCAAAACATCACTACTACAATCCCCGTAGCCAACAATGAGGGTGTAAACTCCTTCTCCTTTAACCCCATCCCAACCCATACCATGAAAAAAACTACTCAGTAAGCTCAAGCCCACCAGCCTAGCTGCTGACAATCCCATCAGAATTCCTCAAAGCTGCCTCCGAAGTCATAGCCTATCCCATTTCTATCCTCATCAACTGCGCTATCTCTGAGAACTATGTCCCACTAATCTGGAAAGTCTCCTATATCACCCCACTGCATAAAGGTGGCAACTCTACCGATACTACTAATTACAGGCCCATTGCCATTCTTTCACCCTCTCCAAAATACTAGAAAAATGTATTCACTCCCAGCTTCTACACTACCTTCTCTCCAATAACCTTCTGTCAAACACACAACATGGTTTTCGTCCCCACCACAGCACCACAACCGCCCTCCTCAGTTTTACCAACACAATAAATGAGCACAGAAATCAGATTAAATATGTCTCATCCATCTTTCTAGATCTCTCAAAGGCATTTGACACAGTTTCACACCAAAAACTGCTGTCACAACTGGCCACATTACATCTCAGTCATTATTCCCTAGCTTGGTTCCACAGCTATCTAACCAAACACCAGCAGGCTGTTAGATAGCAACAGGAGCTATCATCGTTGCTCCCTGTTAACAAAGCAGTTCCACAAGGCTCCATATTAGGCCCCCTACTTTTTACCATCTTCACAAATCAACTCCATAAATCCACATCTCTCGCCTCTGTCATCCAATATGCAGATGACTCTACCCTGATATGCTCTGCACCCTCTCTGACACAACTACAGGCTATAACAAAACAATCCTTTCTAGAAGTAGAATCCTGGCTAACTAACACTAACCTCATACTGAACCCAAACAAGACCAAACTCATGCTCTTTCTCCCCACCAAAACACCCAATCCCTCAGCCACTTTTCAAATCCACTCCTCCAACAACACAGTTATAAACACCAGCTCACATACCAAATGACTAGGTGTCACAATTGATAGCAAATTAAAATTCGACCTACACCTCTCTCAAACCATTAAAAAAACACACACATCAAACTAGGCTCTCTTTACCGAATAAATCCTTTCCTAACTAGCCATTCTAGACTAAGCATCACCAGGACTCATCTCTTATCTACTGTTCTCTATGCTTCTCCCATCTTTACAAACCTTAACAAAACTGACCTTACCAAACTTGAATCAGCTTACAATAAAATAGCCAAGTTCGCCACTAGCTCCCCATATAGGTCCCACCACTGCTCTGCCCTACAACAAATAAATTGGCTAGAATTCCCACAACAACTAACCTATACCCAACTTGTCTTTACTTACCAACTAATATACCAGCCAAACAGAATCCCAGCACTACAACAATTACTCCAACCATATACCAACACTTGGCAACTCCAATCCTCACACAAAACACTCCTCCAAGTATCCAAAAGCAACAACAAAGCCGGGGACGCACTCTACTCCCACCACATTTCTAAACTTTGGAACTCAATCCCTCAACACATCCTAAATGCTACCAACCTACACCAATTCAAAACTCTGCTCAAAGACCACCTCACTAACAACTGGCTCTGCTCCTGCACCAAGCCAGGCTAATACCACATAAGCCCACATCAAATTTCATCTCCTAAATTTTATAGTCTCCATGTAGACCCCACTCCCACTTGTTAACACCACTATCAGATACCTACAATAAGAGTATAATTTGATACTTTCTTCTTTTTTTTGTAAGGGTATACATATGCACACGTATTAAAGTATACTCAAATGATCAACTAAAGATGGACCCCTGCCCTCAAAAAAAAAAATATATATATATATATATATATATATATATATATATATATATATATATATATATATATATATATATATATATATATATATATGACTTTACTATATTTTAATAACTTTCTCGTTGTATATTGTACTTTCTTTATTGTCTCTAGATATTTCTGTTAAATTCTATGTAAAACCGACACTGTACCTGTGATGATTAACTCCCCTAGTTATGTTGACATCCTACAGAAAGGCCTCACTGAGACCAACAACTGATGTTAGAACCATGGCCTTAAGCTCAATGCCAAAAAATGTGTCATCATCCCCTTTACAAAAAACGCGGTTCCCACATGGATGGTAGTCCACTGAACACAGAAGGCATTATAAGAGATCTGGGAACACGGGTTGACAGCAGCCTCTCTTTTGACCACCACATTGCCACTGTGGTCAGAAAGTCCTTCTATGTGGCACATCTCATTACTAAGGGTTTTGCATCCAGGAAGAAAGAGGTCATTGTCTCCCTCTACTCTTACCTCATTAGGCCAATCATTGAGTACAATGCCCCATTTGGCATGTACCTCACTAAACACCTGCACAATTGGAGAGGCTGCAAAAGTACCTCACAAAGAGGATCCTAGGCCTTAAACATTTGTCCTTTATGGACAGACTAAAAAAACTTCAGCTATTCTCTGTCTCGTATCGCCTACTTAGAGGCGATCTCTGCTTGACTTACAAAGCCATGTCTAACCCAGCTCTGTTAGAAATGCTACATCTAAAGAAATCTCAATCCCTCCACACCATATGCTCCAGAAACCTCAACCTCATTACCACAATCAACAGAACATGCTGGAGGGACAGGTTCATAACCCAGAGACTACCCATGCTAAAGAATAGACTTCCCATACATGTCAAGCAGAGCACCTCACTGGCCCTCTTCAAGAGAAATCTTGATGAGTGGATGGGAAATAGAAAATTCACCCCAGGGATCACTCCAGTGGCTTTACTCGACAAAGCACTGGGAACTAAGGTTGGGTGGCATGATGCCAGGGTAATCTTATAGACTAGGCTTGTAAAGGATCCAGGGCCATTAGTCTAGTACACACCTATGAACTTATGAACCTAGAAGAAAAGTGGACATGTGTGGCACTGAAAGCCATTTGGATTTTTTTAGCAAATTGCAATAGTGTATCTGGAGGTCTGCTAATACAATGAATCTAATTTTATTTGCAGCAGTCTGCATTCTGTGAGTATTGTAGATGAATGCATAATGAGAAAAGAAAAGCCATATTCAACTTTGAGTATAAAATTATATTTTTGCAATGGGTCTGCAGGCAGCAGGGGAAAAGAGGTGACTGATCTTATAACAATTTTAATTGAGGAAGGACTTAATTAGTTATAAAATCTGTGTGTGTGTGTGTGTGTGTGTGTGTGTGTGTGTGTGTGTGTGTGTGTGTGTGTGTGTGTGTGTGTGTGTGTGGTAAAAGAAAGGATTGGGTCAAATATTAGGTCTAGGTAAAGGCTAATTCAAAATAAATAAACAAATAAACTAACATTAAATAAATGCATTACTAAATTTTAGCAATTAAGCATAAATAAAAGAACAAAAAGTATATACACGGAAACAGGAGTTTTAAAAAGAATCAACCAACTGTATGCAGATTATGTAAAGCACAGAGCTGAATTTATGGTTACTTCATGAAATTTAGCAGCTGAAATTAGAAAGATCAAGCATATCTCATCAGATTTTTGAAGATATTATACCTTTTTATCCAGGAATATTAACGTAGTCATTACACTGACGTTAAAAATAATTTTCTTATTTTAAATAACACAGTATCTTCAGATACTAAATACTATATAGTAAATTACAACAACTGATGTATGGTATTAGTTTAATGATTTCATGATTAATATGTTACAAGTACCGCCAAGTATATTAAAACATTTAGTAAATATTTTCCAAATGGGATAATTTTTGTTTATAAGTCATATTTTGTTGTAGCACTGTAGACAAGAAGTGTGAAAAAAAATGACAAACTTGTTCTAAAATATTTCTCCAGCCATCCTGCTGTCACATAATCTCAATATTCCAGAGTCACAGCTGTCCAGATGTTTGTTTCTAAAATCAATGTCAGATTTTCAGAAAGAATGACACCTGTGCTTACATTTTGGTATTTAAATGCTTCCCAGAATTTTTTCCAGTCTTTGCATGAGAAGGCTGAATGATTTCATTCATATTTATGCTGTCAACATTTCCCTCATGCATGGGATCCTGAAATGTCACTAACAACTGACAGAAATATAAACTTGTGCAGTCACTAGATTATAATGCTGTCTGACCGCTTTCCTTACTGAACAGTCTGTGACAGAAATATGTATATTCAAAACATAGTCACTACTGAACTTCATCCTAGGTAAATGATCTTACAATATAAGGGGCAAGGCATTTTAATAATTATCACATTGTTTATCCTTTTACTGGGAAAAAAATACAATACAGAAACAATCTTACAACAAAGAACTGCTAGTCTAGTCTATGGTACAAGTGGAGACTATTGCAAAAGAAATGTGCGCCTGATAGACACTGATATTTTAAATTTTAGGTGTGCTCTCATCACTTTTCTAGACATTTTTTCCAGCACTGTATGCTTTACTACTATACATGTTTTACTTTATTGTTGTTTTATTTGAAAGTCAGGCACAAATTTCTCTTGAAATGTGTTTATCATGATGACCATGTTTAAGGGAAAACAATGTATATCTACATCTAAAATTATTATAGTCACACATAAAAAATGTGGGCACATTTTCAAAGCAATGAATTTAATTATAGGTAGCCAGAGCAAATCTCTAGTGACACGACTGCAAATTAAAATAACAACACTGTGAAACTGAAAAACAATCTTTTATTTATTTATATTTGATAACCAGGTAAATGATGTGGTCTAATGACCCTTTTCAGTCATGACCAAACAATACATAAATATACAAGAACACAGTGTACAATAGGCTATTACATAAATTGTGTATATAATATGTAGACAAGTTCAAATAGTTTGTCTTTGGTAGCAAAGTCTAAAAATAAACATTTTGCAATAGCTTAATTACAAGTATATGGTATTTACATTAACAGTGATATCTTGATACATACAGAAAAATATTTTCCAAAGTATTTATATTTCCATTCAGTAGAGAGACATCATGTGAAAAGAATCATCCTATGCAGATTAGTAATATAGGCAGGAGTTACCTCTATAGCCATTATCTCTACAGCAGTTGCATTTATTTGTTTGAAATAGATGTTACTTCAGTCTTGCTTTGAAACTCAGTAAACTAATTTGATTTATAAGACAATCTAGAAAACAGTTGATTTAGTAAATAAATCAACAAAAATATTTATTTCTAGCTAGTGATATTGCTCATAACATTACAGAAAAACTTCACCTGCCATAGAGTGTCAGCTTGAAATGTTTTATTTTCATTTTTATTCTACTTTCACAGTTTTGCTACTAGTTTTCTATAGGCACTGCATTAACATCTTACTAAATGAATGCCATTGATCACAGAAAAAAATTACATTCAGAAACTATTTTCTTACACCTCTGGCATGCATCTGACACACTGATAAGCTACATGAGGTATTAAATGCAGTTTAATTTAATCTATGTAGATGTCTGTGCTGTTAAGTCATAGCATGTAAGTACACTGTGACTAATGTTTGTCTTTTAAATGTTCCAACATTAAATGTAGATGATGCAGATAAATATTAGGGTTAAGCAGCCCTTATCCTTTGCAGCACCATATAATTTGTGGCCAACTTGTGTACATAGCAACTACCTGAAAAGGTTAATATGTGAAGACTACTTACACACTTTGATTTTCTGATTTTTTTTCCCTCCACGAGTGTCCCAGTGATTTATCTACCTGTTTGCATTTGGCCTGTTTATTACATGGAATGACAGCCAGGTATCTTTGCTCCAGGTAAAAGTGCTGTGACTGTTTGTTCCTGTCCAGGTAGCTCTGTCAGTCCATGCCTTCCCCAGCAGGGATAATCAGGTGCTTTGGAGTGGGTCAGCTTGCTGGTCCCCAGAACAGCCTTAGTTTCCTCTAGAGATGCCCCTTTGCATCAAGGTGACACTCCAAGTTTTGCTATGTGGTATCTGCTGCATGGTGCATGCCTCTGTATGTTCACTTGGCTATATGCATATGCAATATGGCTGTACATGCCCATATACTCATGTTGGACAGATGAAGAACCCATTAGATGCCAAGGATGTGGTGAGCCATAGCCCAGAAGGTGGGTGAACAAGCAGTGGCTGCTGACTCTCACCATCTACAGCTGGTAAAATATTGAACTCTTGTTACCTGGGTCATAGTCTGGTATTTATCCCTTTATGCTACTAGCACTGGCTTTGCTTTTTCCTTTTTGTTTTCTTTCCAAGGACATTGCTTAAGGGTTTCTCTACCTTTGCCATATTGGCCCAGTTGCTCCTGTGTAATGTGAATTGAGAATTCACAGATTAGGCAAGGAAAGAGCACTATGGTCCATTTGTTTCTGCCAGGTAGTCTCTATAAGGTCTCCATTCTCCAGCAAGAGTCTGGTGGTAGGGAGTGGACCAGCTTGTTGGTGCTGGGACAGCCTACCTTCCCTATTTGGAGCACCCCACTGCAGCTGCTCCTCTTAACCCATAATTGCTATATTCTAAAGGTGTCAGCAAAGTGGTGAGCCACAGCTACCTCCCACTTTGAAGGGTGAGCCATAAGTGGTGGATCACTTTCATCCTGCCCAGCCAGTTCCTACAGGTACCCAAGGCACTAGTTGTACTCAGCTCACCTGCCCCAATGACAGGGCATTATTTCTGTACACCAC
Organism: Protopterus annectens; assembly: GCF_019279795.1. Taxonomy (NCBI): domain Eukaryota; kingdom Metazoa; phylum Chordata; order Ceratodontiformes; family Protopteridae; genus Protopterus; species Protopterus annectens. Next base: position 1,778,079,451 of record NC_056731.1, read on the forward strand.
TGTTATTGCTCTGTCATTGTTATTCATATTTATTTATTTACTGTTTGGTAACCAGGTAGGCATACTGGTCTAGAGACCCTTTTCAGACACAACCTGGGTTCAGAGGCAATAAACACTGCAAGCAAACTTAATTTTTGTTTTGCTTTTTATTTAAGTTTTTGCTATTTCTGAATTCTTAAACATAGTGCTGTTTGCATCTTTATTTAATGTGTTGTATTTAGACTGCCAGTTTCATAATCTTAAGTGTATGATTTACTTATTTTATTCTCCTATTCATTTAAAAAAAACAACAAGAATACCAGTCAGAATGAGGGATGCACATTATGAAGAATAGTGCACATCTGAGTGACTCACTGGCAGTAGTGTACGTGTGCATAACACCTTCAACAGTAAAAGGAGTTGTGAATCACACTCAGGAAAAACAAGGCTGAGATTCACAGACATGTGCTGCACACCTGTGCAGTGGCAATTGTCAGAGGTGTTGCTGTGTGCAGAGATGCATTGCTAATTACACATGCATTAAGCATGGTATAACACTGGTAGTCCAGGCAGGAGGCTAAATTATTAAATAAAAGTGTACTGATAATGGGAGAAGCAGGTCTAGACTTTTCAGTGATGGAGTCAGTGCATGTTCATGTAAGCTATGTAGCGAGACGTAAGTGCATCTCACACTCATTCAGCCCGATAGCAGCATAATGACCACTGGACAACCCACCGTGTCCATGCATAGGGAAGTACCAACCCTGTTCACCAAATAAACACAGAGGGAATGGCTTAGAGAAGAAAACCAAAAGTGGAAGAACAGTACATAGGTGGAAACAAAATAGAGTAACCATAAAAAATGGAAATGTGTGTGTGTGTGTGTGTGTGTGTGTGTGTGTGTGTGTGTGTGTGTGTGTGTGTGTGTGTGTTAATATTATTGCAAGAAAAGAGTTCCTTTTTCACATATAGATAGTAAAGGTATTTAAGGAATGTAGTGAGGGAGAAGGGCAGATTGCACTGGCTGATAGACAAACATAAAAAGATGCAGATAGATTTGGTGGGTAGACACAAAAAAGGCTGGGATGTCAGTGGATAGACACAGACATTAAGAAGACTGATAAGTAGTGATGCGGATAATAGGACAATTAATAAGGAATTGGGAGTAACACATAAAACAGGGAAAACACTAGAATGTAGATAGGTAGATTTCTGAAATATTCAGATGCCAGGGAGGCCTAAAGGGTGACAATTCCAATCATTATTCACCTGTTTGGCTGATGTAATCTGACAGTTGTTCAGCAATGGGTGAGCTTGCTGGCCATGTGACTTCACAAGCTATACCACCAGGCCCTCCACATTGCTAGTAAGGTGTCTGGTTATTGACACACCTCAGCAGCCACTAATTCCTACAAATAATGCCAAGAGACCAGGAAATACCCCACCAGACTCCTCCCAGAAAAGTCTGCCCATCATCCTAAGCAGTGTAATGGAACCATCATCTCACAGCTTAAAGGCAGCTCTAGCAGCAGTTAGAAACCCATCTTTGTTGGCAAAGACCAAGGTGAGCATGGCTTTCCTTTCTCTTCTCCCACAACTGGATGTGCAGAAGGATTCCACAACGGCAAAATAAATGACATACATACTAGAAGCACAATTGCAATTAAACGATGGACCGAAATGGATGCCATATATAACTGACTTCCAGATGAATAATTCTCACTTTCTGCAACATTCAATAACATAAATTTTATAGTCCTCCTTTTTTGGAATACATGATGTGTACTCCTAAGTACACTTGTTAAAGCAAGTAAGTTTTCAGAAGATAATAGTATTGTTGAAGTAAAAAGTAATATCTCTCTCTCCCTATCGCTCGCTCTCTCTCTCTCTCTCTCTATATATAAATATATGGGTCTATATTATAACATCGAAGTCTTACAACTTCGAATGTTATAATATCGAACCCAGTAGAGCGAATACTGGAAATAACGAAGCTGCAGAACACCGAGTACTTTCCTAGGGAAAGTATTCGGTGGGCCATTTCTGCAGCTTCACTATTTCCTCGACTATGCAGCGAAGGTTACGGAACGGGTTAAGGTAAGTGTGCAGATGAAGGTGAGTGTGCGATTGGGCATGGGTTAGGTGAGTTAAGGTTAGGGCATGGGTCAGGTAAGTGTGCGATTGTGTGGACGTGAGGGTTAGGGTGGGGTAGGTGAGTTAGGGTTAGGGAGCAGGTAAGGTGAGTGTGCGATAGTGACGAACCTTAGGGTTAGAGTTGGGTTAAGGTAAGTGGATAGCTAGTGGTGTATGTATGGTTTAGTGTAGGGTTTTGTGAAGTGCGTGTGTGTGTGGATTATTTATTTTGGTGTGCTTGTGCTGTGTGTATGTATGTTGGAACAGCAAATTTTTCCCTGGGGAAAAAATTTGCTATTCTGACTGTTCAGTTTTCTGGTGTTTCACTCTTCTGGGTTCGATATTATAACATTCGAAGTTGTAAGACTTTGATGTTATAATATAGACCCATATATATATATGTATATATATATATATATATATATATATATATATATATATATTATATATATATATATATATATATATATATATATATATATATATATATATACACACACACACACACACACACACACACACACACACACACACACATAGATATATATATATATATATATATATATATATATATATATATATATATAGATATATATATATCTTGGTCTGATTCATTTCGCCAAAAGCACATTTCGCTGAATGTTATTTCAGCAAGAAGAAATCGCTCAAAGCACAAATCGGCGAAAACTCATTTTGCTGAATTTCAGTTCATAGAAAATAGTAGTGGCAGTGTATATGCCATTTTCCCCACTGTAGTATGATCCTGGAGTTAGAATATATAGTTGGGGGGTGTGGGGTGCATAGCCCCCCCAATAGCTTGTTTTATACTATGCAGTTTCTGTTAAGAGGGTAAGTATTTCTTAATCAGACTAGGTGGGGGGCTATGCTCCCTCACCCTCAATGTGGGAGGCTGTGCCCCACACACCCCTGCAACTATTTATTCTAACTCCAGGATCACACTACAATGGAGAAAAGGGCATATACACTGCCACTACTATTTTCGGTGAAATGAAATTCGGCGAAATGAGTTTTTGGTGATTTGGTCTTGGTGACATGAAATTGGGCGACATGTGCTTTCAGTGAAATTAACCAGATATATATATATATATATATATATATATATATATATATATATATATATATATATATATATATTTGGCTCTACTTTAAAACACTGAAATTCAAAACACTGAGACCATCACATCAAAATCTCAAAACACTGAAAACCCAAAACAACGAAAACTCAGAACACTGAAAGTGTGCATCATAACACTGAAAACTACAACTCATATGTAAATAACATCCCCTCCACCTATAACAACACCAAACTAACAAACACACTTTTTACTACATTTCTGGAGGGGGGCAAGCCCTCCTGCACCCCAGCCCGTAAATTAAATATACCAACTCCAAGATCACACTTGGATTCACGAAGGCTTGCACGGAGTCTAAGAGTAGAGTAAGACTCCAGACATCCAATATGTCTGCTGAGCGATCCAGCAATAGCCGGCAGTGGCGTGCATGAGAGCTCCTAAAACTACTCTTGCATGGACAGTGTTATGTTATGCAAATTACCTCATTTGCTGCTGAAAGCTATGCAAATGAGGTAAATTTGAAATCCAGGAAACACTAACCTGTCTGAATAAGAGTAGAATTATTTGCAGAAATGTACTCCATTGGTAACGGAGTACTGTTCTGCAAATAGCAAAATGGAGCTATGACAGCTCCAAATAAAGGATGCATCCAGTTGAGGAAACATGCCAATGGCCAAATATAAGGCCATTGGCATTTTAATGTGTTGCAAAATATTAAAAATATTTTTTTTCCCCTCGATCTCCGATGTTTAACGCAGCACCGCACAAATGTGCAGTGTTATAAAAACTATAAAATAAAAACAAAAAAGCCAAAAATAGGCATTTTATTAAAAATATTCCTCTGCCGTGCAGGTGAATAGCATTCTGGAGACAACATGGCTACTGAGTAGTGGTTGCTAAGGGGGAAGCCCAGTTTGAGAGATGTAAACAAGCATTAGTAGGCAATCCTATGCAAATGAGGATAAGGATAGTGAATCCCAATTTTCCCTGCCATGTGAACCATGTCCCTAGAGTGTAAGTGTAGGATTAGGGGAGTAGTAGAGTAGAAAATAGGTGACATCATGAGGGGGTATGTATCAAAGACTGTAAGCTTATTGGAGCAGAGTGGCATGTGTTTGCTGTGAGTTACTCAGGACTTGAAGAGGCGTGTCTACAGTTGTCTTAACTGAAACCCAGAAAATGAAGGTGTACGCCGTGGATATCACTAAAGTTTCTTGCAAAGATGCTTACACTGTGTGCGTGCTCCTGTAAACCCGTCTAAGCCTGTGTGCATATGTGTGCACCCGTGTAAGCCTGTGTAAGGCTGTCTAAGCCTGTGTGCATGCATGTGCACCCGCCTAAGCCTGTGTGCACACGTGTGTGTGCGCATGCACGTGTTTGCGCTTGTTTGCTTGGCACTGCCCCCTGTGGGAAAGGGAAAAGGAAGAAAAAGAAGTAGTAGGAAGTTAACCAAGGAGAACTAGCAGAGCTGCCAGGTGAAATCAATCAGAATCAGCCAATTACACAGGCAGTACACTAGCCCAGCCCAACACTTAAAACTCTGCAAATAACATTCCCCCATGTTTTTCTCAGAAACACTGCAACACTGCAGTCTACAAAGAGAAGTGAAAACTTAAAAAGCTTAACTGAGACAAAAAAATGTTAGGGGCTGCCATTGCTATTATAAGGCAACATGTGCAAGATGCTGAGGGTGGTGCCATTGCGAATGCTGCTGAGCAACCCACAGTGAGGAGACGGAGAAGAGTGTACAGACCCAGGGTAACCTACCAGGGGCTACATGAGCTGGAGATAGTGGAGCGCTATAGAGTGGACAGAGACCTCCTGCAGCAAATTGTTGAGCTGTACAGGCCACGCCTCACACACAGAAACAACAGAGGAGAACCCATCCCAGTGGAAACCAAGGTATGTGTTGGCCTAAGAATACTAGCAACAGGTACTTTCAAGAGACCAACTGGTGATATCATGGGGATTTCACAGGCATCAGCATCCAGGGTACTGCACCAGTTCCTGAATGCCATATCAGCACATGTCAGTGATCATGTATATTTCCCCAATTCCCATGCGGTATTGGCCAGCAATATGCGTCTCTTCCAGCAAATAGCGGAATACCCTGAGGTAGTGGGCGCAATTGACTGCACGCACATACACATCAAAGCACCAGCTAGTGAGTGGGGTAGGGCTTACATCAACCGCAAGGGCTTCAACTCCATCAACTGCCAGGTCATGTGCGATGCCCAGGGCATAATACTGAATGTGTGTGCTGGCTGCCCTGGAAGCTACCACGATTCCCATATCTGGCATCTGACACAGCTGTACCAGACATTTGCTGATGGGGACATCCCTGACGGCCACCTAGTGGGGGATGCTGGATACGCACTGGAGCTGTGGCTGATGACACCCATCAGAAATGCACACATACCTGAACAAGAACTCCATAATGAGATACACACACAAACATGAAATGTAATTGAGCATGTGTTTTGGATGCTCAAGCCATGGATCCGGTGCCTAGACACATCTGGTGGAGCCTTGCAGTACTCACCAACTACATGTACCCAGATTGTCATGGTATGTGCCATGCTACACAATATGATCCTGCGAAAACAGCTGCAGCAGGAACAGCATGGGGCAGGGTCAAACAGCCCCCCACCATTGCCAAGGCCTGCACAGGCACAGCGTGACTCAGAGGAGGAACAACCTGAGCCTGCCCCAGTAGGCAGAAGGAGGTGTGCCCAGTATGCCTTGGCCTTGGCAAAGAGGCAACGCATAGCACATACACTGGCTCAATAGGAACCCTGGAAATGATACCTCTCTCTGACTCACACATAAAATAAAAGGGATGCCTAACTTGACACTACCTGTTTCCACACATGTATAGGGAGTGTACTATGTGCATCCGACATAGGCAGCCCTGCAGCACCACCTGAGGCATGATTGCCATGTTTTAAGCAATATAAAGCAGTGCTAAGCAGCTTTTACCACTATTTAGTATATGTAAACAAAATTGCCCGTGCTAACTAGCGCAACGTCGGGCAACATTGAGCAATGTTGGGCAAGGTCGGGCAAAGTCAGGCAAAGTTGACCAAAGTCAGGTAAACATGCTCATATCTGCTTTACTGTTCTTTAAGCAGTCTGGTCTGCCCAGCATGAAAATAAAAAGCTGTGACAGGGCTTGAACCCAGGATACTGTGCACTATAGGCACAGTACTCAACCACTAAGCCATGACAACATTTAACTGGCAAAGCCACAGCAAGACAATTGTACACTAATGCAAACACAAAGAAATGCTGTAGCATGCCCCTAAAGAGACATATGGGTAACCTCCCCCACAGGCGTATGCAGACAGAGAACAGCAGGCCAGGCGGTGTGATGTGGGTTGGGTAGGCTATGAAGTCGCTATCTAATATACGTGACAGTGGATGTTAAGATCTGTAGTACAGTAGTATGCCTCAAGCCAGTAAGATAGGCAACAGTACAGACAGAAATGGAGTACCTTACATAGCAGTGCAGGCCTAGCAAATGTGTATAAGTGTCAGGTGAACCGCTCATCCCATGTACACCCATAGTAACAATCAGGTGTGCCCCCGGGTAGAAATGTATAAAGAATAGCTGTCCCCCCTGTATGTAGAAATGTTGATAAATCTATGCAAAGTGTCTCATGGAAGCCCTGCAGGCACAGCATGATCCCTGTTGATTTATGACACAAAGGTGAGCCCTGCTGTAAAAATACAACTTGATTTTCCATGCACATATAGTATAAATGTCTATAGCGGCCGTGCTCACACACTTCAACAAATGTAGTGGATTTCATTCAGCATCACACTGAAAGGTCATACTGGGCATGCTCACAAACTTAAATAAACAAATGCAAATGTCAGGCAGCAACATACTGAAAGGTCATACCGGGTATGCTCACACACTTAGGTTAAATATGGAGGTGATAATAAGGGATCCATGGACAAATGTGGTTAGTCATCTCTACTTCCAGAAACACATTCACAAAGTGCTCAGAAAATCATGCTATGTGTTCACACAACCTGCCAAGGTCTGTGCATATAGGTCAAAGGAGGTTCCCTCTACTCATCAGTCATCAGACACATCAGAGAGTACCATAACACACTTGCGATGAATCTGACTAGGCACCGTCAGCAGCTGGAAAGACCACTGAAGTACCTCATCAAGAGGATTACTGGCCTCAAACAGTTGCCCCATGCAACAAGACTGAATTTAACCCAATCTGTACTCTGTTGCATCCTGTCTACTCAGGAGATTTTTGCACAACAGACAAGTCCATGCCATGGCAACACTCAGATCTGTTCTGAGTTACAGTTCAATGGCACTAAATATACAGACCCAACTGATATTGCCAACACCCTGGCAGATAGGATCAGTGTTAACTTTACCCCCCTCTCACCCATGAAAGAGCACATCACTATAATGGAAGACTGCAAAGTTGCTGTCATCAAGGCTGCACAGGTAAATAACACTCTCCAAAGCCAGTATCACAGCAGCCATGGGACCAGATAACCTCCCAGACTGCGTTCTACACAAACCACAGAACAAACAGGCACCACACCCATGTACCATGTTCAGTCATAGCCACACCTCAGGCTTTGTGCCAGCTGAATGGTGCAAAGTGACGAGTATCCCACTACACAAGGGTGGAGACACCACGGACCCCAGGAACTAGCGCCCCATTAGACTGATGAGCCTGCCCTTCAAGGCCATGGAATGTATCATCATACAACTTAAAAAAATACAGTTGTAATCCCCAAACCCTGGACCACAACCATGTTGGGTTTGTAAAATGCGGATCATACCTCCTAAACCTGATAGATGACATTGAAGTAGTCACCAGAACCATAGACAAGGGTAAGGTGGTTTGCACACCCTATGTAGATCCTGCCATGGCTTACAACACCACCCCACACTCTGTTAATATGGATAAACCCACTAATCGAGGTATAAATTGCTATGTCACAAGATGGGTTGCCAACAGGCTTACTGACAGAACACACACTGTGAAAGTAGCAGACTCCATGTATGACTTTAGACCAGTGATGAGTGCAGTACCACAGGGTCCAGTCCTGGGTCTTGTCCTGTTTAGTATTTACTTCCCTGAAGTAAACTTTAACATGGAAGGTCTGTGGCTACTGAAGTTTCCAGATGTCTGCAAACTAGGAGCCATAATTGTAAACACTAAAGATGTGGACATCCTACAAAAGGGCCTCACTGAGACAGATGGCTGTTGTCAAAGCCATGGGCTCAAGCTCAATGCCAAAAAGTGCATTGTCATCCCCTTTGCTAAAAACTCTGTAGCCATGAACTACAACATATGCGGTAGTATACTTAACACTGAAAGTGTGACAAGAGACCTTGGGTCACAGGTGGACAGTGGACACAACTGTGATAATCACATCCCCACAGTAGTCAGGAAATCCTCCTATGTGGTACACCTCATCACAAAAGATTTTCTCATGCAGAATAGAAGAGGACATTGTTCCCCTCTACTCATCACTCACTAGAACCATAATAGAGTACAATGCCCCTTTTGCTATGTACCTCACAAGACAACTACAACAACTGGAAAGCTTACAGCAATACGTCACAAAGAGCATTAGCGGCCTGAAATACATGCCATACACAGACCATCTCAAAATGTTCCAGCCGTACTCCCTTGCATATCGCCTACTCAGAGGTGTTCTCTGCCTAACATACAAAGCTATGTCAAACACAGAGCTGTTGGACATGTCTTACTTAAAACACTCACATTCCCTCTGATCTTCGGACCCAAAACCATGAGTGAAATACCAAAGGAAGGGGTGTATCCATTTACCTTATGGATACCCACACCTACAGGTTAGTGGCACAGCATGAGGCCTTGGAGACCATGCAAGTGCAACTAAAATTGGGCAAAGCTGCTTATCAGATTGTAGCCTGCTACAGATCACCTACCTTGTTTCAGGAACCTCACTCAGTAGCCCCGAGAACAGTGGAAAATACAAAGGTCCTATCAAACACCATTATATGAGGAGATTACAACTACCCAAACATTGAGTGGGAGAATTACTCGTGTACAACGTCCTTTGCCCAATGTTTCCTAGAGTTTAAAAACTCTAACACCCTGGAACAGCTGGTCACCATGCCCACTAGAGGTATCAACATACTGGACCTGATCATCACCGACATGGGGTACCAGTGTACCACAACAGAGATAAACCCCTCGCTGATAATATCAGATCATAAAGTAATCACACTGGACATCCACATCCCGCCCCCTCCCCCAGTCAATGAAACCACTGTGAAGACATTTTCAAAAGCAAACTGCACACTTCCCAAGACCAAAGTGGAAAGTTCCAAAGCCCCCTTGCTATAGGATAATGCCATACAATCTGCCGAATAATTTACAAGTGCATCCTATGAGCATCTACAGGGATGCATTGATCGAGACATCCCAAATAAAACTAGGATGCCTCCTCCAAAAATAAGAAACCATTCTGGTGGTCATTGCCCATAAATAAGCTAGACAACAGCAGGAGGAAACAAACACATAATACAGCAAACTTCACAAAAGGAAAGGCATCACTGATCATTATTAGGAAGAAACAATGATCACTCAAAAATAATCCAAGGCCAGTTTCTAAAGACAAATTGCCAAGGAATGTAAGAATAACAACCACAAAGCCTTTGTTAGCTATACCAAACATGTAGGTGGCAACTTCCAAATATGCTGTCAGCTACTGAAAAATGGCAAGAAATACACTGAACCAACTTTCATTGCCCACATCCTGGGGGACAGGTTCAGTGCAAACTCCCCCCCATCACCCCGAAAAGGGTCTGTGTCCATCCCAGAAGAATGCAGAGCTCCAGACTTCATGGACATGCAGGTAAAGACAGCCCTCTCCAAAGCTAAGAACACAGCATCAATGGGACTGGATGGTGTCCCAGGCTGCGTCTTACACCAGCCCCAAAAGGAACTACACCCTCACCTACATTCACTGTCCAGACTCAATCGTACCACAGGCTATGTACCCAAAGAATGGCATACACCAACAGTCATCCAGCTCCACAAAGGGGGTGCCACAACAGAACCTGGAAACCATTGCCCTATAGGTCTACTTAGCCTGGTCTGCAAAGCTATGGAGCAAATTATCATGGAACCCATAAACAGAGACATTGGGGACCTCCAGACACTGGACTCTACCCAACTTGGCCTTGTTAAAGGCAGATCTTGCCTCCTAAACCTAGTTGACTTATTTGAAACAGTTACCAAGGACATATATGGAGGTGAAAGTAGTCCACACAGCCCACCTGGACCTCTCTAAGGACTTTCTACACCATTCCCCACTCTGTCATCATGGACAAGCTTACCAGCTTGAACATTAACAGCTATGTCACAGGATGGGTGGCCAAGTGGCTCACAGATCAAACACACATGTTCAGGGTTGCGGGTGCCATGTCTGACTCTAAACCAGTCACAAATGGCATCACGCAGGTCTTGGTCCTGGGACCCCACCTGTTCAGTAGATACTGCTCAGAGGTACAGGCAAGCATGGGAGGAGTATGGCTGAACAGGTTTTCAGATGACTGCTAACTGTGGTCCATAATCGACTCTACGGCTGGCACAGACATCCTCCAGAAGTGTCTTACAGAGACAGATTCCTGGTGTCAAAACAATGCCCTCAAGCAGAATGCCAAAGAATGCATAGTCATTCCCTTTGGATAAAACAAAGTGCACACAAATTACCACATAAGTGGTAATCCGGTATGTACGGAGAAAGTCATTATGGCCCTGGGGACACAGGTAGATAGTAAACTCTCCTTTGATTATCACATGGCCAAAGTGTTTAGACATTCCTTCTATGTAGCCTGCCTAATGTCACCTAATGTAACCCACTTTGTCTAGTTTGATGATGTCACCATCCTACAAATATACTTGTGGAAAGGAGAACTCACAGTAATGTGTATAGTGAGTCGTGTAAATGCGTACTCCTGTAATATCATGAAGTAGCTAGATAGGGGTTTGAATCCTGCACTTGAAAAGTGTATGTGTTCGTCTGTGATCTCCTTGGAGAGGAGCAACCTTTTTTGGAGAGTAGTAAAACACCTTAAATGTGGTATACAAATCTTGCTCAAGTCTGATGATGTCACCATGCTACAAATATACCTGTGGAAAAGAGCACTCCCAGTAATGTGTATAGTACGTTGTGTTAATGCGTACTCCTCTAGTATCATGAAGTAATTAGGTAGGGGTTTGAATCCTGCACTTGACGTGTGTGTGATCTCCTTGGAGAGTAGTAAAACACCTTAAAAGTGGCATACTAATGTTTGTCAAGTCTGATGATGTCACCATCCTACAAATATACCTGTGGAAAAGATAGCACCCAATAATGTGTATAGTGTGTCGTGTTAATGGGTACTCCTCTAGTATCATGAAGTAGTTAGGTAGGGGTTTGAAGCCTGCACTTGGTGAGTGCGTGTGTGCTCTATGTGTGTGACACTGTTGGCCAGTGTGTTGTGGATTTTGCTTTTACTACTGTATGACATATCAGTATGACAACAGTATGTGCATTGCACGTAAGGTAGCTGTGTGGCAAATACATATACGTACATGTGACATCAATTATTTCATAGGTGGGAACCCTGCTTTCTCCATGAACACATCTGTCATCTTTGCCAGAGTGTGCTGCCGCTTTCCAGACCTTAGGTCACATCTGTATGCTTGTGACAAGGCCAGCCACTGCAGTGATCCCTGGCCTAGGTCATCCATGTCACACACACTCATTACGGTTTCTACTGAATTGTGTGAGTGAGGTATTATGGCTGAGGTATATTACAGACCTGTTCAAAGGCAGCAAAGTCTGTCAATGATGGCTATTCATTATAGGTGTATAACAACCTTTGTGGATATGCATGCAGACCCCTTATTGCTTATGTGATCCAGCGAGGGATTTCTAAATACTTTTGGAAATGTGATTACGAAAGTAGAGATGATGTAACACTTGGCTGTATGTACAAATCGGTACCTGTTCAACATGTTGGTGGCTACTACCTATGTGGTACTGTGTGGATACTATGTTTCGTAAAGGTAGATAACTATACTCTGGTTGGCTTATAGCTTTACAGCATGGGTTTGACAACAGGTATCTGTCTGTATGATACCCTTGTGGAGGATGTGTGTGTCATCTGGAGAATGCATTATGGGCCACAGTATGCATTTCCAGACGTGGACGGACATATCCCTACTATGATTGCTTGTACCTAAGAGAGCTATATGGCAAACAGGAGTGGTCTCAGGAATGGGTGCAGGTGAATACCACTGGTTACTGGCATAGTATAGTACCTGAAGGATCCAAATGTTACTGTGTGTCCTACATCAATTGTCAAGACATCATCTAATGATTGTTTATGGTCGGGCTGTTGAGGTTATGTATACTACCAGAATGCAAAACAATGACAGATAGTAACAGTATCACCCACAGCACAGTGTCAAACCAGGTCATACACACATGTGTACTCAAGTTCCAAAATGTGTGTAGTACAATGCATACTGGCCACCAATAGAAACTATGGAGTGTTACTGTGTAACACAGGGTATGTCACCCTGCCCATGTGTCCACTATGCATGTACATGCAGATAGTGCACCTCCACCATGTTCACAAATGTACACCTGCAAATCTGTGCTACACACATCCCACACGTACTGTCCACTCTCTAACACATGCTGCCAATACTACACACATCAGCTAAGTGGCATGTGGGTGGACAATACACTATTGGAACTAACACTGGTGTAAACAATACTACTTTGACAATCATAGCTTTAATGCATCATGCCTGCTCAGCTACACCTTCAAGGATATCATTACACTCTACTGCTGACAACATGCTAACATTGCTATACTGCTGTAAAGTAACCCTGTGCATCAGCACCATGGTAGCCTGTTCCCGCATCAATGTTACAGATGACAGGAGGTGGCACAAGTTTCATCATATGCACAGGGTGTGTTGTTTGTTTGCCAGAGGCCTACATTGAGCCATACAATCGATATGTATGTGTGTGTGTGTGTGTGTGTGTGTGTGTGTGTGTGTGTGTGTGTGTGTGTGTGTGTGTGTGTGTGTGAGGCCAAGAGTACTGCTATGGGCCAATGTTAATGTAATGTGTGCTGGTATGTGTTAGCCCTAGGTGTCTGTTTTATATGTGTGTGTGTGTCTGCATGCACACAGTTTCACCATGTGGCTGCCATATACGAGGATTTGTGGGACAGCCACAGACTGTACCTGCCAGGCTTTACAGATCACCATCTCTGGCCACGGACGCAATACCTGTGCCTGGCAGGCATGCTACTGACAGTATCAGGTACTAAGCCAGACTGGGTACTATCCTCAGAGGTGTACAGATGTACACTGGACCCAGGTCCCTGCTGGGACAGTCCAGAGCCACGTGCATGTGGTCTTCTAGGATGTTCTATGGACAGCCCACCCCCAACATTGCTGGGGCTGGTACTGGTACTACGAGAGCGGCTGTGGCTTGAGGGATGTCCGCGGCGACTGCCAGCTGCTGATGTTGCTGGCATACATCCACATCGATGTCTCAACCATCCCGCACTGTCCTGACACATGGACATGACATTGCAGAGGACATCTAATGTCTCACCCCAATGTCTATCAGTGACCTCAGTGTAATTACGGATGGCACCTGCTAGGTCATGGATATTGTCAATTACAGTGGTGTTATGTGCCCTCTGTGCCCTTAGTCCCGGTCTGGTGTACCATTCCATACGTGCCTGTGCCTCCATGACAGCCTCAAACATGCATGAGTTTGTAAGACCTATGGCACATCTGCCAGGGGCATGATGAGCAGCAGTGCTCCGATGAGAACCCCTGGACATCTGCCTATGTGGTACCCTTCCAGACATCTGGGTATGGCTGCTCTGTCGGGATGAATGTGCCATAGATACCACACTGTCCTGGCCAATGCCGACTGTACACTGTCCCTCAGCTAAGGGCATTGATGATGGATGTATTGGAAGTATGACTGTGTGCATGGATGGGGTGGAAAATTGTGTTCTGTCGATTGGTGGCCTAACGACAGACCCTGGCAAACATGCCTGTGCCTCAACACACCTATCCTCATCATCACTATTTTTCTCAGTGACATCAGGTTCCCTGCTGCAGTGAACCAGACCCACCTCAGCACCTGTAAGAGGAAGACAGGAAAAACACTTTACAACCTGTACATGATGTCGGAACACATGCACACATGCACACATGAACACATGAACACATGAACACATGAACACATGCACACATGAACACATGAACACATGCACACATGCACACAAATACACTCCTCACTTAAACAGACACACACACACGCACACACACACACACACACACACACACACACACACACACACACACACACACACACACACACACCACCAGCAATCCAGAACATACTCAATAGCAGTTGATGGTGGGGTAAAGTATCACAAGCCAAACAGTCATATCACACGTGTCAGCATGCAGGATGTGTGTTGCTCAACAGCATGCAGTGCGGGTGTAGACAGCCCTTGATAATAACAGTATACATGGCTCTGATGCATGTGTGTTGTTGTTCAGTGATTGGTCTCACCCTGGAACGTGTGTACATGGACACAACATTGCTGTGCAAGTATTGAAAGCTCTGCAATGTCCTGTGCACCATCACTCACAGGTATACAAACCATGGCTGCATGTGTATCTGTGTGTCACAGATATCCATTTCTGATTAGAGTGTCTGTGACTTTAGCAGATAATTGTGGACACAGGTTTAGCACATGCATGCTGTGTATACACACAGGATGAGTGGTGCATGTATACCTGATGGAATACCATTGCTCAACATAGCCATTGTACAGTGGTTATGGTGAGTGTAGGACATATTGTGTACATGACAGTGCCAGCCATGACATGGCATGCTACAACACAACTGCAACATTAAACATCACACATACCCAGTGAGTGTCATGTGACCTATACACTCCATAGCATTACAAGATATATATGTGTCACTTTGTACAAATGGTGATTGCTATGCATATTGTGTATAGGTGCATATGTTTGCCCACACACAACAGTGAGGTGCACAGCAATGAATGCTATGTGTAGTACTGTGGTTACTGTAACTGGATGGGTTGTAGTACCATGAGCCAGCATCATGCAGCATCATGTGGTCATTCAAGACTACTAATGTGTGCCAGACTGGAACCTAGCATGCCGTACCTGAACTGCAGTACCATGGCTACATTCACCATTTCACAACCAGCTGTTACATGGGTTTGTAAGGTGCCCAATAGAGAGCATTGCCTAACATGAATGTGTTATGTGTTGCAGAGTGTTGCACAGCCCCATGATAGGCCCCTACCCCTCAGGTATATTATGTGTGATGTGTGGATGACATTTGGGATACTGGAGTGTGACCTTACAGCGGGTGTCTGAATACGCCATGTGTAGCATGTTAGCGTGTACTGCGTATGACAATGTTGTGTATGTTGTATGCATGTGTATCAACTCTGCCTATCCAATGTCCATTACAGTTTTGCCACAATTGTGTGGGATGCCCTGTGTATTGCATGTGTTTGAGGCAGCTACACACATACTGGGATGTGCATAGTCTCACAGCAAACACGCACAGCATGCATTATGCATAGGTGTGTTACGTGTACATGTCCTACACCTCACCTATGACATGCACACATATCATGCGATATTAAATGTAGAACACACTCACCAGCATGGTTCTGCTGCCTTGCTGTCACACCAGAGGGACCTACAAGGATATGAGACAGTTTGTCAGTGGCAACAACTGTGGCATTGCTACTGTGGGTTTGCAATCTTACAGTAGTACAACGGTTGACAGTCACAGGCCTCATGATTATGTTCCAAATTATCAGTATTGCACAACACCAGGCTCCACATCTTCTAACTACACAGTACACATCTCACATATGCATGATCTACCAATAGAGGTAACAGTAGTCTACAGATATGCCATGTTACCTGCACGCTCTGTGTCAACTCACTGGGTGGCTCCAGCCTCCATGATGATACATGTTTGCTGTTGTTGTTGTTGGCCAGGAGCCACCAGGCTGAGGAGCAGCTCCTCCACTCTGGTGAGAGGGGCTGGATGGCTACCCCACCACCTGTGGCAAGCTGTTGTCTACAGACATCAGATGCATGCTGCCGGGCATGTCTAAGTAAATCATTGCAGTGATGGCGTACCTGCTCATATGTCCGGTTATGCATGCTTATGTCATTTAGCCGACAGACAACATCTTGCCACAGTGCAGTCCGCTCATGCTGGTCCTGGCTGGTTCTTGAGAACAGCAGGGTGTAGTGCTGAACCAAGCTGGTTGTGATCTGCTCATCCTCAGCTGGGCTGTATGTCGGATTGCGATGATGAGCCATGACCCTGGAAGACAATGAAACAATATGTGTGGGCAAGTCATGTGGCACACTTAACATTCTAAAGTACAGATATCACTGAACTGCCATATATAGCAACCTACTGGCTGTCAGAGGATACACACTTTCAATACATCATATCAGTGCTCATACCACAACTGCCTGACAGTGCCTGGCACGGTCTATATATCAAACCATGTACTGCACAGCAACAAAGAGAAACCAGTATGTAAGACTATACAACAGTACATGTCACACTGTATGCGACACAATGCACCACCTAGCCACAGGAGGTATATATCAAGCTAATGCATAATGAAATATGTCATCCATTGCAATGATTGTAAAGTCCAGTTACAGTATTACCAGTATACCACACTAGTTGTTGGTGGCAAACCCCTGCCTAACATATGTGCACATTCGTTAGTATAGGTTGCATACTGCTGTACTAGAATATACATGTTGCTAGATATGCACTTATATCCTGTAACACACATATGACCAAGGGCATGTTACAGGCATACCCACACACACATCACACATACATACAAGACACAAAGGTATGGCAACCCAGATGAACTTTACCTGAGTACCATACAGTACTGTGTGTCAGTACTTACAAAACATTATGCCTGAGGTATGTAATCTGTGAGGACTACGGGGAACACACATAAACATGTTTCCAAGCAATGTGGACATACACCATACTTTGCTGTTTAGGCATACAGCTTCAGGTAGTAATACAGTTCATATGGGATTTGGATTCACCAGCAATACCAATCAATAAGCATACATTTTTGCCTAGCAATAGCATACACATCTTTTGCTGGGATCAGAGCTAGGACACAAAATAGCATGACGAAAACAGTTTCCCACTAAGCTATCACACATTGACAGAACCTCAACACATTCACCAACACATTTACCATCACACTCAGTCAACCTCACATAGCAATTATTGCAACAAGTACAGGTGGGTGTGTATCGGTTCATAGGTAGGTAATAGGCTATTGGCTCTGGGGCCTATAGAAGCCAAGCCATACGCTACCCTGGCCTTTGACACACATAATCTAATTTCACATGCCCCTGTCCAGCAGAGCCACAGAGGTGATTCCTGGTGTGTATTTCCTATCTCCCATCCAATCATCAGGATTATTCATGATGACTGCTAATGAGGAGCTTGGTTTGCTATTGATAGGTGGTTTGTTCCAGAGTATGGGATGACTCTGAGATAGGAATCTATCCCTCCAGCATGTTCTGTCTATTGAGGTGACAAGGTTTAGGTCCCCAGAGCGTGTAGCTGGTAGGGATTGTGATCCGTTTATGTGGAGCATGTCCAACAGCTCTGGGTTTGACATAGCTTTGTATGTTAGGCAGAGGTCACCTCTGGGTAGGCGGTATGCAACACAGTCTAGCTGTGGTTTTGTGAGACGGTCTGCATAGGGCATCTGTTTGAGGCTGGTATTACTCTTTGTGAGGTATGTCTGTGGCCTTTCCAGTTGCTGTAGATGTTTTGTGAGGTACATACCCCATGGGGCATTGTGCACTATAATGGGTTTTATGTGTGATGAGTAGAGGGGAACACTGACCTATATTTCCCTGGATGACACAACTTTTGTGAGGAGGTGTGCCACGTAGACAGATTACATGACTAGTGTGGCACTGTGATTATCAAAGGGGAGACTACTGTCCATCTGTGTCCCATGGTCTCTTATTACACTTTTGGTGTTAAGTAGACTACCACCTATGTGGTAGTTCATGGGTACGGAGGTTTTGCCAGAAGGGATGCCAGTGCAATTTCAACATTGAGATTGAGTCCATGGTTTTGTCACCAGGCATCTGTCACAGTAAATATGACCCTGTCTCTCTCTCTCTCTCTCTCTCTCTCTCTCTATATATATATATATATATATATATATATATATATATATGTATATATACATATACATATTAACATCCATTGGTGTACATATAGATATACATATAGGCACATATACAGTACACCTTTCATGGTGGGAATATCAATTATGCGAATATTGTGAGGTATACAGTTATGTAATAATATTGCACAGTGTTGTGCGGAATGCATTGACGGTGTTCTCAGCCCATGTACCTTTAGCAGGCCTCACTGGCTGCAACACTGCAAACCTGACAAATCATACCCACAGCGTTTAACCACCACATGTCATATACCAGCACTGTATGCTGTCTTGTTTGCCACACACTACAACCTACATAGAAATATACACATAACAACCTTCACCAACATATATATGTCCACCCTTCACAAACAGTTGCAGTACGTCCCTTGGTCTATGCACATGTACAGATGCTAATATATCTGACTGATCTCTCCGTATGTGTGTGCCATACACACACACGGTCCACACTGTTGTAAGTCCATGGACTTCATGGATGCCCTGCTGGGCCTTGCTGCAACATGAACAGGTATCACATGTGAGCACACAGTAATATTAGAGGGTGTATATATAGCTGCAAATGCTAGATTAGCATACTAGCCTGGTACAGCTGTTGCCAATGCTAAGCTACACGTTAATATGAATATCATGCATTTGTTACTCTGTCACATCCATGTTTATATAACTGTATGTGCTACTCCCCCAAACAGACATTGTACACACTACTGTACAGAACACAGATAACATGGATCAGATGTTTGACATTTAATGCTGAACTACGTATGTCACAGTCATATCTCACTGCACACAGCTACACACTGATTTCTCCATGGCAGTAGTTATGGAGGGCATCTGTGCATATATATGTACTGCTGCCACATATGGATGATTCAAAGTATGTAGAGTACTCTTCAAAAACATCTACTACATGCCAGTAAATACATATCTGTTACATACCTTTCCTTTGTATGTGTTTGTATTTGTCAGTTCCTTGTGTTTTGTATAATTTTTTTTTAATTTTTTTTTCAATATTTTTTTTAATATATTTTTTTAATATCTTTTTTTTCTGTTGCTGTTGCTCTTGTTGTAGATGTCGGTGTCTGTCTGTCTGTCTGTGTCTCTCTCTCTCTCTCTCTCTCTCGCTTGCTCTCTCTCTTTCTCCATAGCTGCAATGAAATGATTGCATGTGTGGACAGCAAGTACAGCCTGCTTTTTTAGGTATCTGCCCATGTGCATGTGATGGCCTCTGCACCAATTGGTGGCCACCATTTGGTAATTGCATGCAGCCTGCTGTGTAGTAATTGCAGTACTCACTGTCATAGCAACCCAATGTAAATTGCTAGGTCAGGTAGGCATAGCCCTTTCAGATTTCCAAAGTGGGGCCCATGCTTGTTTGCTGTGGACACTGTTGTGTAAGTCAGAAGGTTGGTATACTTCTTATATCTGAAGCTTGGGCTGTAGCCAGTGATTTGAATGTTGTACTCAGATCTGAATATTGCCACTGCCAGTACACAATTGTCAGTGTAGAATTGTACTCACCCCTACAAATGCTAACACAAGATACATGGGAGTATGTAATTTCTTTTTTACTTATACATTTAGCTGCCATACATACGTAGTTATTGAGATGTATTCATTTGGCACATGAACAGTTTGTGAACTGCTATACTGTGAATATTAATGTACTCACTTCTGCACAGTTGGTGCTTTTTTATTGTTGACATTAACACTGGCTGCTCATGAAAATTGGACAATTCCAGTACTGAGTATGCCTACCTACATCCTTGCTGGACCATGAACAGACATGTATTTTGTACGTTTGGGTGGGGATTGTCCTGCTATGATACTGTGTGGGGGTTGTAAAGTGCTGCTGTAACATTATTTACTGCTAGAATGTCTGGTTCTGTTATCACAGTCATGTAATGTAATTCCACAACAACTGCTGGTAAAGTTCCACAGAAGAGGTTTTGTGTTTTGGCATTCCTATCTTTCCTTTACATTCACTCATTCTGATGCATGATATATATATTTCAGCAACAACCTGCTGTATATCTACTGTGGCTTAGTGGTACTTCATGCAGTCTAGCGTGTCCAAGGTCCGGGGTTCGAGACTGACAGTGGTGTTTTATTTTGCTGCTGAGCAGAACAAGGGTCCTCACATGCAGGGTGACTAAGGCACTTTTAAGCAGTTGTAAGCGGGTTTGCGTGGGTTTGCGTGAAGCTTAGCAATACTTAGCTAAGCGCACAAAAGTGCTCACTCGTGCAAACCCGCTAACTACTGCTTAGAACTGCTTATTCCCGCTAACCCCGCGCTCATTTCTTTGAAAGAAAAGAAAATGGGGAGATAGGAAAGTGGTGAAAAAGGGGCACAGAGAGGGAATGACAGTAGGGAAAACAGCTCAGGATGTGCAGGACGGGTGTAGGGAAGGTCCATAGCTGCCCATTTCTTTAACAGCAACAGCTGTGAATATGCTATTAATTTGGAGGGAAATTTGAAACCTTCCACCCCTGAGAAAGGGGTGAGGACAACAAAGTATGTTGTACTGCCAATTAAATATCAGTTTATAAATCCATCGGACATGTGTGCAAAATGGGCAGCTATCTATGGGGCGTAATTTTTTTTGGGAGCAGATTGCCCTTTTTTTTTTTAGGTGAGAGTGGAATGTGGGGTAGGGGAAGTAGGTATATTTGGGGAGGTAGGTTGGGGAGGTAAACAGACAAGACAAACAAGACACATACAGGGGCGGAATATGACACATGTGGTGGGTGAACAACATTGACGGGGAAGGATGTTTGGAAATTTCAAGCCCATGAGCCCACAGATGGCAACAGTGGAACTGAGATCCCCACCCATGGGCAGTCACCACTGCACCTTCACAGCACAGAGGGTGCCTGTGCTGGGGGCTGCATAGGAGGGGCAGGCTCACCCATGAGTCATGCCACGCATGCCTCAAGCTGGAGTAGAGGATCAGCGACTGAACGCTCAATCTCACTACGCATCACAGCCCGGACCGTTCAGAGGGTGATAGGTGGCCCTCCTCTGGCCACACTTGCAGGGGGGGATGAGCCCCATCCCCTGCAGTGCTTCCACCCAAAGGTGGCACAGGGCCAACAGAGGTGGAGGTCCCGGGCTGGGCACCGGACCTACTGGTGCCAGGTGCCATCGCCAGCTGAGGTGGGACAGGTGGGTCCGCTTGGACCAGCCTACCCATACGTTCTATGTTTAGGAGGATTTAATGACAATATGGGTTGGTAACAGCCAACAGCATTCCAAATTAGTTGTAACAGCATGCAGTAATATTCCCATTAACCCAACACACCAGAGTTCCAACAGTTGAACAGCAAGCATAACACATGCATATATAGAACAACAGTGGATATTCCAACAGCATGCAGGATTGATTGGTGGCAACAGGCCACCAATATTGTGGTATTTGAACAGGGCACATGCATCAAAGTAAATTCAGATATTTATAAACCAATAGCACATATATCCCAACAAATGTTTTGAGATTAGGAATACCCATTGAGGTGTGGAATTGCATTGTTTATGCACATACAGTAGGGTATAAAAAGATACCTCCATTAACAACTTATATGTACTTATAGTTTACACTACATCCCTGTTGACTGCAGGTATATATCCCCTACATGTCTTATTACACTAGGCAATGTCCGTAAAATTGTGAAATGGGTTTTGCTTGTTCCTTATATACCTGACCTGTATCTAACATACAAACTGTCCAGCATGCAGATGTTACTGCTACGTATTTATATATTTCATTTATATTTATATATCTACATATCTGGATGTGTTCAGGTGACATTATCATTTATATTTTAACAGTCCCCTACATTTCTAGCAGCACACTGACCTTTCTGTGGAACACAATAACAAGCTACTCATGTGCCAGATTTACCTATACATGCCAGCCATGAACCAACAGTTGAGGACTGTATATATGCTTAACAGCTACTGGCACTCCCTTCATCCACTTTCTATGGGCCTACCCAAGTGTGGGTTGACAGCACTTAATACAACAGTACTATTTCTATAATGCAAGAGTACAACAACATTTCGAAGAAAGTGACACGGACACACTCCAGGAATTATACCTTTATTAATTACATTACACACTTTTCTAGAGGCTCTCTCATTTATTTGATATATCAGTGCATGCAGAAGACTCATTCAAGATGTATTATACCTTTATTAATGGGTTACAACACTCTTTTTCAGGCTCTCTCACTTATTTTATATAACAGTACATGCAGAGATGTTATTCAAGACTTATTATACCTTTATTATTGGGCTACAACACTTTTTTTCAGGCTCTCTCACTTATTTTATATAACAATACATGCAGAATTATTACTAACCTGCCTGGTGTTGCAGCCTTAGCAGCCTATATGCATAGGCTTGCTGATTCTCAGCATGGACACCTGCAGCTATAAAGTAAATTAAGTGATATTGAGACAAACCTATCCATAATATAGACTATGAGAGCAATTCTTACATAATTCATTCCATGGCTACCTACTCAGTAGTGGGGCATTTTCCATCCCATGGGCCTCCTGTATCCACTGGTTCAGTTGGTCCTCCTTGCATCTCTTCAGGTCTGAGTAGTGGTGTCTGACCTGCTCACCAGTCCGAGGGATGCCTGTGGTACTGGTGAGATCATGTGTGAGACGGTTCCAGGCTTCTGCTTTGTATTCAGTGCCCTGGAACTGTCCCTGCAGGAGTCTGGCATCATGATTATGGACGAGGAGCCAAACCATCACTTTTGACTCCTCAATGCCCCACCATTGCGCTCGGAAGCAAGAGCCCTCTCCAACACCAGCCATGCTGCCTGCAGATGGGAGCTACAACCAGTTATGACAAGTATTCCCACCTATGGAGCTTAAATATGCCTCATTTCCCACACTTATTTGTGATTGGCCGGTTTTGAAAATTCTCAGCTGAAAGCACATCTGCTTAGCACTGGGTAAACTTTCATTAATATGTATATGTGCGTTGACAGTGCATGAATATTAAAAACTGTCATGGCTTAGTGGTTCAGTACTGTGATTATGGTGCACAGTATCCTGGGTTTAAGGCCTGTCATTGCTTTTTATTTTACTACTGGCCAGACCGGCTATGGGGTGTGGCTGTGTTTAGCGGACTTTGCTCAACTTTGCCCAACGTTGCTCTACGTTGCTCTACGTTGCTCGACATTGCTCAACGTTGCTCGACGTTGCCTGATGTTGCCCGATGTTGTGCTAGTTAGTGTGGTGCTCAGCTACACGCAAACATGTTTTGGTGGCGGTAGTTGGTGTGATGCGCAGCTCCGCACAAAGCCATTGCGCTAGTTAAAGCAGTGCTAAGCTATGAGCATTTATACTTAAATGTGCTTAATGCTGGTAAACTTTGCTTAGCAGTGCTTCACATTGCTTAAGATATGTTACTTATGCATTCATCGGTATGCATAACCAATTCACCTTCTTTTATATATATATATATATATATATATATATATATATAGATATAGATATAGATATAGATATATATATATATATATATATATATATATATATATATATATATATATATATATATATATAAAATATTGTTCACTACTACATAGGCCATTTCAATGCTTTTTACTAAAATTTAAAAGATAAATGTCAGGAATTATTTTTCTATACTGGTTTCCTACAGAAAATAGAAAGGGGAGTAGTGGGACTTGAACCGGGAATGCCTCCTCTTTGTGTGAAGGCTCTACCACTGCACTATTGCTATTTGGCTAAAGTTGCATATGAGTTTCTTATTATTCTCTTTGATGTCTAATCTGCTACCTGTAGCTAAGCAATGGGCAAACAGGTGCAAATATGGGCAGCTATAGCGGGAATGATAAAAAAAAAAAGGAAAGTTTTACATTTTAGAATTGTACAGGGATTTAGAATGTGGGGGAGTGTAGTGTTGGGTATATACACATTTGAGCAGACTCGTTCATTTCAGTTGACATTTGCAGATTGAGGGACTTGCAGGGGCATGGATTTTTGGACTGCTCGGCAGTCTGACACACCCCCTGCACTAGTGCACGCTCCGTATTAGCCTTAGAGTTGAGTCAGCACGCCCTCATGAATATGCATGGCGCGTTGACGTCATCCTCTTAGGCTGCAGTTTCCGAGTAAGACTTATTTAGTCTTACATGGAGGATTAGTGAATCCCGGCCAATGTCTAAATCACTTACCTGTATGCCCTAAAAACACATACAGATTGGCAAAATAAAAACTTTTTCCCCCATTTATTTCTCCCAGCACTTGTAACTTAACTTCCATAAAAGCAACACATCCATATGTTGACATTCTGTATGGTGATCATGTTACAGTGGGGTTAGGAAATTAACTTTTTTCCACTGTAGTGTGATCTAATAGTTGGTATATTTAATTTGAGGGGTGCAGGGCGGCTTGCCCCCCTGCAGAAACGTAATATAAATTGTATTTGTTAATTTGGTGTTGCTATAGTTGGAAAGGATGTTGTTTACATGTGGTTTGTAATTTTCAATGTTATGAAGCAAAGTTTCAGTGTTCTGAGGTCTCGTTAGGGTTTTCAGTGTTTTAGGTTTTAGATATTATGGTCTCAGCGTTTTTAATTTCAATATTTCAGTGTTATGAAATTTCAGTGTTTTAAAGTAGACCCATATATATGCACAACAAGTTTCCGTATGGTCCCCAAGGAGTCTAACAGTCAAACAGCACTAATATAACCGAAAAAGACACTGTGAGACTCACCACCAGGATCGTAAAATGCCACACATTTATTGTAAAGTAAACAGATAAGCGCTTTCACGTACAAAAGTACGCTTCATCAGATCTAATACACAGTATTTCTTCAATTACTTTTATATAAAAAAATCAAATGTAATCAATCAATTATTCAATCAATTAAAAAAACAATTAATAAACTTAAAAAAATTTTAAAGGGCAATGTCAATGTCTTCAAACTTGTACATTAGACTATAAAGAAAGCATATAGATGCACACATACTGACTTAAAAACCTTAAAGTTTTTACATGTAACATACCTAACACCAAAATACCCATATATATATAAATATATATATATATATATATATATATATATATATATATATATATATATATATGTCACTTTATAATATTGAATTTTAGTATTTCGAGGCCATAAAGTCGAAAGTGCAGTTATGTGAAACTGCATAATATTGAATGCGGAAATGTCGAATCTGCCGTTGTGTTGTCGCGTTCATGACATGCAGTGCGGTTTGTGGATTTAGCTGGGAATTCAGGTAAGTGGTGTTCTTGTAAGGGTATTGGGTAGAGATTTTAGTGTGTGTAGTGGTGAGATTTATATGTTTGTGTGTTTTAGTGACCCCAGATTTAGTATATATAAGTAGCGTGGGTGTGGGGGTGCAGGGGTGTTAGCCCCTCTACTTCTAGGTAGGGTAGGTGTGTTTGTTTGTTATGTTGTGTTGTGACTGTGTGTGTTGTTTTGTTTGTTGTAGTGTCATTAGGTAGGTGTATGTGTGCTTGTTTGTGTGGTGGTGTGTGTATGTGAATGATCGCTATTTTGAATTTCGCAGTCGAGGGTGTCGGTTTTTTGGGCTTTTGGCTTTATAGTCTCGAGATACTAAAATTTGGTATTTTAGTATTTTGAGATTATAAAGTGAATTCATATATATATATATATATATACATATATGTATATAGATATATATATATATATATATATATGTATTTATATGATTTATAATCACCTAGTAGAGTTAACAAAATACCTCTAAAGCTCTAAAGTACAATCAAAAGCACAACCCTACAAAAGAGAACTATACCTACCCTACACAATTTTAACAAGAAAACCTATATATATATATATATATATATATATATATATATATATATATATATTCCCTGTGTTTTACTGAACATATATTTGTTTGACAAATGCAGAGATTTTTTTTTATGTTGATGGTATGGATGGACGAATGGTACATATGTTCAAGATATGGAATGTCAATACAGGTATGTGAGGTTAGAGGGCTGACAGTGTGAGTGTGTGTGTGTGTGTGTGTGTGTGTGTGTGTGTGTGTGTGTGTGTGTGTGTGTGTGTGTGTGTGTGTGTGTGTGTGTGTGTGTGTGTGTGTGTGTGTGTGTGTGTGTGTGTGTGTATGCGTGTGTGTGTGTGTGTGTGTGTGTGTGTGTGTGTGTGTGTGTGTGTGTGTGTGTGTGTGTGTGTGTGTGTGTGTGTGTCTATGTGAGTCTGTGTGAATTACAGTTAGGGTCAGGGATGAGTGAAGGATAGGTGTTGTATGTTTGTGTGTGAGTTAGTGTATTTTAGAGTAAGGATAATGGTTAGGTTAGGGGACAGATGTAGTGTTGTTTGTGTTTGTGAATGTTTGTGTGTCTAAGTTTGTTTTGTGCATTGGCAGTGTTATGGGAAGGTGTTAATGATATTAAGGTGTAAGGTTAGGGCTGTGAGAAGGGGCAGAAATAGGGTTAGGCTTAGCACCCATTACTAAGGTGGTTCGTGGGGGGGGGGCAGAGCAGTAGTGTAGCAAGGGTGGGGCAAAGGTGGAAGCTTCCCTTGGTGCAAAGTGTTAGAAGACATGCTTAAGAGTTATTGCATTATTTTTTATTGTACTGAAATGCTGATAAAGCAAAGCAAACAAAGCAAATTGTTCCCTTTACAAAAGGCTGAGGGGAGGCATGGATCTGATCAGCTTTCTGCAGTAAAAGCTATTGCTCTTTTTTTTTTGCTCTTCTGAAGAGCTGGGGGGGCATGGATTTATAGGAAGCAAATTGTTACAAAAGATGATCTGGCTATAGCTGCAGACAAACCTTTCACTCACACGTTTATAAGTAAAGGAAACAAGTACACTAACAAAGATTATATGTGAAGCAGACGTCCACCCACCCATAAGTGCTGCTCATACATTTTTCCCGCATCTACTTCTGTAGGCAGTATAGTGAGAAAGAACCCCCAACTGAATCATTCTGATAATACGACTCGGTGGTGGCATGGGGGCTGGGAGGTTTGAACTCACTGGCATCCTCACAATTCAGGAGTACAGTGTCAACATCCAGACATTCTTGTCCAAGTATATGACAGCATGCATACACAAATACTAATAACATTATCAGAAAAGTGGCAGTAATTTACGAAAAGTATATTGTTTGAAAATGAATCTCTGCTACTGTAAATATTACAAGCTGTACTTTCTGCAACAAGCATACTCACCCCAGTGCTCTGTTAGGTGCTCAGGTCTTCTCATGTGCAGTTGCCTAGTCATGTCTATCACTTAAAGGATTACATACAGAAATACAACTTTGTGTAATAATTGTGGATGCTATACAATGGCAGGTTACACCTGTAGCTAAGATAAGTTATACTTACAGCACAGAGGTGATGATCTTTGTTTAACTTCACCATTGATGTAAGAGCTCCGGATTGCAGTGCCGCATGTTCCTCTAATAATGACAGCTCTATTCCCTTGTGTGTGGGATGCCAATAACATGGACTGACAGTGTGGGCTAAACTATTCCAGGTTTCAGTCTTATAATGAAGCCCTTGAGATCCCTGTTATAATAGCCTTTGGCTGTAATCCCGAAAGAGGAGGTAGAGAAAGATTTCAGACTCCTCTACACACTACCCTCACACTCTAAGAGGAACACTACCCTCTCCTTCTCTGGTCATGATGCCCAGCCTTGAAAAATGTCAGTGAAAAGTGGCAGAAAATTGGAATTAGTGCAGGGCTTATGTGTCCCATCTGTAGCACACCAAGGGGCATCAATGTGTACCTCATTTTGTGATGCACAGTGAGCTAATTTAATATAAGTGCTTTATCATATGGTTAATAATGTCACTTTAAGGTGTGAAACATGACAGTTCTGTATCCTTTTGTATGCTGTTATGAAATCAGGCTCTACAGAGAATTTATTGCACACACTTTGATTTGAAATTACAGTTTCCCCACAGAGGTCTGGACCATGCATGCACACATCTACCCACAGTGACCCAGGTGCATGCATCAAGAAGACTTAAGCACAATAGTTATCAGGTGAACCCTTTGAACAAATTGAGTGATTCAAAATCAGTAATGTGTTGAGTTCTAATTAGTATAATCATTGCACCCAGCCAGGCAAATCTGCATGATATATGCAGGCACACAGCTTCATCACTTTATGATTGAAACTGTAGAGCAGCTATGTTTGAAAACTGTAACATACTCGAGATGGAGAAGAATTGGTCAGCAAACCTGAAGCTTTGTTTTTACAAGGTAAGTTTTATGTTTTCCAACTCAGCCTTTTCTGGTATGACTGCTTTTTACTTCTATTGAACCCGTTGAAATGGCAAGACGAATCAAGACAATGAAACTGTGCATTCCACTGCCCAAACACATGCTCAGTATTGTATCTTATCAGTAATTCGGCACGGCTGTACTCATAGTCTGTTTGATTGGCTGCAATATTTCTGAATTCTAGGTCAAGTGTTCCTATACCAAAAAAAAAAAAATCAGTCCATTAAAATGATAATGGTACATAAAAATGTATACATGGAATATATGCTGCCTGGTAGTGTAATGACATATTTAACAGTCTCGGATACAGGAATTCGCTTTATGACTTGTGGCTTAACCATTCATTGAAAAACTTGTTTCTATAATTCAAGTAACTTAAAGCATATATAAAGGTGCACTATATATCACATTTTAGATATACATTATATATATTTATATTTGCACGTTATGTATATTATCAGCTCATTTACTTACATGCTATGGATGTCATTAACTCCCCAACCACTCATCAACTCTAACTCAAAACAATATCTCACTTACAAAGAAATAAAAAAACCCACAAAACTACACACACTATATGCATTAAAAATAAATATTAAATTAACCCCCTCCAAGTAACTGACTCTACCAAAACTGAATTTCTAGATACTAAAATTTACTTTATTTTTTACTGTCTGCAGGAAGGAAAAAATAAAAAAAAAAATTAATAATTTGCATTTTATTCATTTTCAAGCCCACAAAATTCAGCTGGATGAAAACAACCGTACAAATCTTCAACATAATGGGACACTTTTCAAAAAGCATGTTTTGTAGGAGGGAAAGCCCTCTGTGTCTCTCCATCTTGGGATTTTGACCTACCATTTCCATTTCTTATATATGCACTAAGTTCGTCATCACACAGCCGTGAAAAAAGAGAAAACAATTAAAAAAAAATCACTGCCAACACAAATGTAGAAACCATACCACTAGTGATTGCTTTTGAAAAGCAGCGATTGGGAGTTTAGCACCACTCGATACAAACTTGTCAGCAATGCACTTAATGAATACTATAATAATTCTTCTGTGATGTACTGAATTGATTTATTTACTGATATTTGTTTACAGGGAAAATCTGAGTGGGTCACACGCCCATTTTCAGTGGTGGCATGGAGAGAAAAGCTCCATTTAACAGAGACATTTTGTTTTCAAAGACATTAGCAAATCATGTTGAACATTATACATTTCAAAAATAATCAACAATATTGTAAGGCATAGAAATATAAAAGAAAATGTGTTATAAAGAGAACAATGAGGAAAAAGAAAAGTAAGACATTGTATACAAGTCTGAAGAGCATCTTTTTGGCAAGTCTCAGCAATAATAAGTAAAAGACGTGTTTAGTTTAATTGTAACTATAAAGGAGAAGCGTGATTAGAATAGAATCACCACTGCCAGATCTAAATATACCACATCAATGGCAAGCCCTGATCCATTGCAACCCAAACTACATAGCAAAAGCTTACCGTGTTCGATAGGCGTGAGTGGTCTACAGTAATATGATGATATTCACCAAGATAATGTCCCATTCCATCTGGATGCTTATCATATACTTCCCTTTCAAAACACTTACATAATATGAAAGTAAGACTAATAAGATTGTAATTATCCAAGGATGTTAAACGATATTAGAGGAACAAAGCCTGTGCATAGTGATCTCTGAAATAAATATTTAAGACAGATAATTATTTCTTCTTTTATTTTTCCAAGAAAATAACCATTTGGACCATATATCCCAACTGCAGTATGAGGCCTGATAGTACTCAATGCCCTAATTATCTAATTTTCATGTATTATTGGACAATTAGTCTAACGTTCATACCCTGATTTCCTTGGCAAAGGTAGCCTGGCACCCCAGACTAGATGATAATCCTACAGCCTATAGATCCTTATTCAGGAATTCCAATGAGTTCATCTGCTCTGTGGGTGGAATCAGGTAGTAGGAAGCTGGCCAGCTTACTGATCCTGTAGTTCACCTTACTCTTTCACGCAACAGAGCACTCCAATCCCCTGTGGAAGTTGTTTAGAGTTCTGCTACGTGCTGTCATCTGGGAGGAAGTGTGCCTTAGCATGCTGAATTCTCCTCTGTTTATAGTGTTACTGTACTTGACAGTACAGACTTGGTGAGGCCTGCCTCCCATTCTCTGCCAGCAGCTCCTACCGGTACCCAAACTGCTTTTCAAACTCATGTCACATGCTACATAGTCAAGGCTTAACC
The DNA here is from genome assembly GCF_019279795.1 of Protopterus annectens. Taxonomy (NCBI): domain Eukaryota; kingdom Metazoa; phylum Chordata; order Ceratodontiformes; family Protopteridae; genus Protopterus; species Protopterus annectens. Next base: position 1,778,110,595 of record NC_056731.1, read on the forward strand.
CTCTGTGCCATTGAGTTAGCTATTAAAGGTAACCACTTTGAGACCACCTGAAAAATACACACGTTGTTTTCCTAGACAAAAATGAAGGTATAAAGTAAAAGTAAAAATTCATTCCTGTTCGGTTTTGCAATGCAAACTGGTAAACAGTTACATAGGTGATGAAGTTTCATTACTATTTCAAATACTCTGTCGAGGACAAATTAGGCAACAGCTAGCTTTTTCTGAAGTAGAATAAACAGGTAACAATTCACAATGACAAAAGCAACTGTGGTTTCTCTCTCTTACTCTGTCACTCCCCCCGCCTACAGTGAGATAAAGGTGGTAACAGTTCACCTTGACATAAATGTTTTGTTCTTCTTTTCTCTATATAATGCATACAGGTAAAAATTCAGTGGCATAAAAATGTTCTGTCGTTTTACCCCTGCTGAGGCTCTGGCAACAGAATGCTTTACTCTTTTTGGGTTTTGCACAAAGCAACAAAAGTTCAGTCACTTCTGAATAGGGTTTCCCCACCAAGTGATAAAGTTCAAATAAAAAAGACAAACAGGGTCTTTCCTTATAAAGTCTTCTTGTTAATTGGCAGGACTCTGAACAGTGCAAAAAAGTCTTTGGTTAAGTCTCTGATGCAACAGCAGCATTTAGTGGTTTGCTTTCTGTTGTTCCTGGGTAAAAATCAGTGTGTCCAGAGTATACTGAAATCAGGTGAATTTAGAATGACAGTCCCAAGCTGTCTTTAGGATTCTGTATGCTTAGCAGTCCTATATTTCCTTATTGGTGTCACTTGCCTGGCACCTCCTAATCATGCCATCATTCTGTCTCACAGATAATCCCCCTCCATCCTGAGACCATCATCTATGAGTCAGGGTAAAGGTCTGTGAACCCTGGATAGACCATTTGGATTTTGCTAGTGTACCCCAGTTTGGTGTTAAATATTGAACCTGAGCAGTTGCAATGCCAGGACTGATTACTGTCAGCAACACCACTGGAGAGAAACATCATCTGTAATGAAAATAAACTCTATCTAGCAAGTAATACCCACAGGCTCTAAGTTTCCACTTAATTGCAAGGCATTTTCACACCATAATAGAATACTAACTTTCTTTCTTCTTTAACTTTTTACTTATATAGCAAACAAGGTAATCCTTACTACTGGACTGCTGGGTAAAGATTACTCCCAATCTAACATCAGAAGCATCAGTATGGACTGCAGAGTGCTTGGAGAAATCAGAGGGCATGAATATAGGCTCTACACAGATACTTTAAGGTTTTTTTTTTGAAGGTCAGGTCTTTTTCTGGTTTCCATAAATCCTGTCACGTCTCTTGCCCTTGGTGTGGTTGCTTTGACAGCTAGTCACTATAGTGAAGTGCAGAATAGATTTTCTAGTATACCCAGTAAGTCCTAAAGAATCCTGGACTTGCTTTTTGCTTTAGGATATTGTCATTTTCCATTTTGCCTCTAATTTTCTATACCTAGTGGCATTTACTATAAGATCCACTTGCCTTAATGAGTTCAATACTGCATATACCTTTGAGACGTGGGAGCCCAAATCTGTAGAATGGATGACATCATCATGGTATTTTGCAGCATAGGTTTGCTGGATGGTTTAAAATCTTATTCATTAATCTTTGAAATGTAGCCAAGGCCCCATGGAGACCAGAGGTTAACACTTTACTGAAAAAGGCTGTTTGCCATGGAGAAAACTGTTATCTCTTTTAAGACAGAGGAATTTGCCAGTACCCCTCTGTCAAGGAGAGAAAAATTAGATGGTGGGCTATGCCAAACTACTTTAACAGTTTGTCCACATGACACATGGTTTAGGTATTGAATTTTGGAATGCTACTGAAATTTTGAACATTTTTACAGAAGCAAATGCTACCATATGATTCTGGTACCAACATGATGGAGCTGTTTCACTCACTATTAGATTCTTTGATACTTAACAAAAGCAAAGTGTCCACAAATGTATGCGACTACAGCAAAGGTGCAAGACCAAAATACAATATATCAAGAAACAAGAAAAAAAACGACCAGCACAGCCAATGGCGAATGAAAATAATTACTTTAATAAGATATCAAGGTGACCAACAAACATAAGCATTCAGCAAAAGTCTTCTGCAGTGCTCACAAACAATAAGAACATCTAATCCCAGCTGACAATATAAAGAACAAATCAGCCACACCTCCAATATACCATCCCCAATCAAAATGTATCATTTAAACCAGGGAAAAATAGCGTCCCTAGTGTAATGATCTAAGTCCGTTCTTTATTGTTTAACAAATCATGCCAGCCTAACTTGTTGGGCCTGCTAATACAAATGTGGTCAATGACAGTAAATTTAAATATTGCTGTGAAATGCTGTAAAACATGCTTATATGATGAGACATTCTCTTATTTCTAACATCACTTAAATGTTCAAATATATGTGACTTAAATTCCTTGCAGGACTTTAAATCTTTATTTGTACTTAGGTAATCTTTGGTCTCTCCTGACTCACTCCCATTAACAGTGTTGTCTGCTCTGAATTGAGTTCCTTAGCTCAGCCTGCTTTGTTTGCCCTCGATATTCTTGGGATCACTTCACTCCCCACCCTAATCCCCTATTCCCACATAGCCCTGACATCATTTCCTTTGTAGTTAACCTGTGGCTCCACCCTACACCTGGTCACTCCCCCTGTTTCCCATTACGGCGATATAGTCATCTACACTTTTTTCACTACCCTCCTTCCCATTACCTTTCAACCAACCAATGTCTCTCCCTGCACTCTTCCTATACTTACTTTCCATATTGTACTGCCTTACTTTAATTGGACATAGGCTCAACCCACAACAATTATCTCCTACCTGTACATTAACCTCTCAACCCTCATTCAACTCAGACTGCTTTTCTATATCTCCCTTTCTACTCTCCCATCCAGTTATCCTGCCCAAACCTCCTAAGTTTCTGCATCATGGCAACATTTCATACAAAAAAAAAAAAAAAAAACACGCCTCCTTCTGTTTCACCGGATTTAGTCACTACTCTATTAAAGTCCATTGACATTCACCCTAACGCTGAACCCCCTTCATCTACCAACAACACCCACTGCAACCCCACTCCAAACTATAACTACACTCTAACTTAATAAGCACTTCAAGCTTTATGTTCTAAATATCCATAGCATTCTGAATAAAACTGCAGAATTACATGCATGGATAGACCTGCACTCCCCAGACCTCCTAATTCTCACAGACCTGGCTCAAACCACATAACTCAGATCACAAAATTCTCCCACCTGGCTATAACATACTACATCTGGATAGAATAAATAGAAAAGGTGGGGAGTAGCTATCCTGACCATCTCACAGTAACCTCCTCTTACACCTCTCTACCTCCCTTCTCCCTGCTGAAATTCTGTCAATAAATGTAATTATCAACAAACACCTTACCTTAACTGTTGCAGCCATATACATATCTCCTAGTGATAATATTTCCTGCCATGAACAAATACTATCCTGGTTCTCAGAGAACATTACAACAAAAACAACCAGCCTAGGGGACGTCAACATAAATTGACATCCCTTTAAAACAGACTCCCCTTGTCAAATTATAAACTTTTATGGCTTCACACAGGTCATCTCAACTCCAACCTACCTAAATAAACTCTCAACCTCACACTCAGTTTTCGACTGGATACTAGTATCTCATCCCAATAAATACCATAAACTTGACTAACTGACTCTCTTAGCGACCATGTGCCTATGAGAGTACTTAGATACACCTCCCACACTACTAGTAGTCACAAATATAAAACTTTCTGTAAACTGACCAACTTCAACCCAGAATACTTAAATAGCCTCCGATCCTCCATTAACTGGTGTTCTCTCTTTTCACTGCCTCTTATTGATGCTGACCTACACTTCAATTCAACTTTCTTAAATATTCTCACCACTCTTGCCCCTCTTTGAACAAAAAGAGTTAAATCTCAAATCTCCCCTTGGCTTACCAACACCACTTGTTCCTCTATCCATGTCAGAGAACTAGCATGGAAAAATGGACTAAATAAATCTCCTTCAGTCTTACAAAAATATAAAGAAGTTAGAAATGAAACTAAAAAAATGATAGAATCTGATAAAAGAAACTTGTACTCACATTCCACCTCTAATCACAATAATAACCCCAGGGACTTCTGGAAGTCAATTAACCACATCTTACATCCAGGTAAACCATCATCTCCCAACACTGATCCTAAACTATCTCCCACAGAAATGGTCACCCATTTCAATTCCTTTTTCAACACCAACAGTAAATTACTGCCTTCTAGCTCCAGATCTTTTCCTAACTCCACTCTTGCTTCTGATTCATCTAGCCTTTACTCTGAAAAACACCCCAATCCCAATCCCCAAAAAAACACTTTTGCTCTTTAACCTGTATCAACTGCCTATAACTAAAAACTTCTTCAGAACCTAAAGCCATGCTCTCCTTCTGCTGACAACTTGCCACAATACTTTCTAAAACTAGCCACCTGTTCCATTGCATACCTTATATCTATTCTGATAAATGGCTCACTGTCTGAATCTACTGTTCCATCCATCTGGAAAAAGTTCTATAATATCCCCATCTATAAAGGAGGAAAATCTACATACATTTCCAATTTTAGGCCTATAGCTATTCTCTCTCCACTCTCAAAAATCATGGAAAAATGCATCCATGCACAATTACAATGCCACCTATTACTAGAAAATCTTTTAACACCCACTCAGCATGGTTTTTGACCAAACCACAGTACTTCCACTGCTCTCATTACTTTTACCAGTTCAGTTGCGCAATCCAGAGACAATAACAAACTAGTCTCTTGTCTATTCCTGGATTTATCCAAGGCATTCGATACTGTGTCTCGTTCTTTGCTCATTTCTAAACTAACAGAACTTACTCTGTTCCCATTCACTATCTCTTGGTTCAGCAGCTACCTGTCCAGTAGGTCACAATCTGTTAAATGGCTTTCTACACTGTCCCCTCCTCTCCAATCACTGCAGGTGTGCCCCAAGGCTCCATCTTAGGACCTCTTCTATTTAACATTTTTACTAACAATCTTTATAAATCCTGCCCCAACTCAACTCTCATCCAATATGCAGATGATCCTGCAGTCATCACTTACTCTGATTATTTCTCAGACCTGCTTTCCAAAACCCAGCAATTTTTCACAAATATTAAGACCTGGCTAACCAATAGCCAGCTAATACTCAATGCTAAGAAAACTAAACTACTTCTATTTCTGCCTAAATCACTGCCTCATAGCACCTCAACCTTCACTATCACCTCATTAGACAACACCACTATCAATGTTGAATCCCATACCAAACTACTAGGGGTCATAATTGATGATAAACTAAAGTTCGACCTTCATATAAATTACTGTATCAAAAATTCTAACTAAAAGCTTGGCTTACTATACTGTAACAAAAGATATCTCACACAAGAGGCAAGACAGTTATTCTCTCTTGCTTATCTCCTACTCTCTCTCTTCTATGGCTACCAAATCCTTACTAACCTACAGGCAATAGTACTGAATAATATGGAAAATATATATCACAAAACAGCTAGATTCGCTGCCAAAACTCAACCTAAATCCCATCATTGCCTGGCCTTGAAAACACTGAACTGGCTTGAGTTCCCCAGTCAACTTCTTTTCTATCAACTTATTATCCACTCCTTCCTCTATAAACCCTACTTCTGCCCTAACATTTCCAATATCTTAAATTGCTACCTCCCAACCAGAAAACTTAGAAGCACCAGCCAAAATCTCCTTGACATTTATCTGTGTAGAGATCTTTAAGACTTGAGAGCACTTGCATATTTATTTGGTGACATGGTGTGAGCCACTCCTAACAGCCTTGCTCTTGGTCAAACTACCATTTGTATTAGTATTAATATTACACAGTAAGATTGGACACCCTTTGTTAAGGTCCTTAAAGTAGCTGATAAGGAGTGACTGGTTGCAGTGATAACTGCAGCATAGTCTGGGCAGAAGGAGGCATAGCTAGTAAACCTGTGCCAGCCTTTCCCAGGTGTGTGTGTGTGTGTGTGTGTGTGTGCGTGTGTGTGTGTGTGTGTGTGTGTGTAAAACAAACCTCAAAGAGTGTGTGTGTCAGCTGCTTTAGCAGGGACATGAAGCACTGGTTAGACAGAGAGGGTGCTGTAGGTCTTGGCTTGGTCACTCAGCTGAGATCTCAACTCTATAGCTGTGCCAGTGGGAGTCTTACTGGGGATCTGGAGGAAGAGTGAGAAACCAGCCCCAGACTTACTGTGGTCTCTGTTTGCTCTTAAGGGAAATCACACGATGCAGAGAGCTATATCTGGAAATATTGTGTGTGTGCCTGTTGTCCTCTCAGTGAACATTCCCCACTGTTGCCAATGGTGAGGATTGAGGCTCCTTGATTACTGGTCCAGTGGTAGGGCATCGCATTCCTTCTAAACTCATACATATTATCCAGGTACTCCCTTATTTTCTGTTCAGTACTCTCCAATTGTACATCTTCTTGTTCTGTGAGATCACCCTTATTTTGTAACACTTTAACCCCTTTGTCAGCCCTTCTAAATAATTCTTACTTCTTAACCAGACCATTTTCCTGTTATTGCTGCTGTATTTTAAACTCAACTTTCATTTTATCCCACTCACTAGCAACTTATGGAGTGCTTTCTATCTTCCCTGATACCTGCTGCCCATTCATCAAATCCCTCTCTTTTTAACAATTAGGAGGAGAAACACTGGTGTCTCATTTTTACTTCATTACCATGCATTTTTATCTTAATCGTTATTAGCACATGATCTGAAATATGTATTGGGTGTGTGTCAAAGTTCTCAATTAAACACACATGTTTCTATCAAATATAATTTCTGTTCAGTATAGCCCAATTATTGTACCCTGATGAATAATATGTGAATGTACTCTGAGTTCCTACTGCTGAATAACCACACTTAATACTAAATATTCTCATAATTTTCATCAGAAATCTACCTTATTTTATTTTCCCTTCCACCCCCCCATATACATCCTCATTGTTGCAAATCAAATTCTAGTCTCCATGTATAAGAAATATTCCCTGCTGAATGCTGATTATCTCTCCCATTTTTTAAGCTCCATAGTAGCAGTTTTAGGTAGTAGGTAGACAGTACAATCCTTGTCCATCACCAGTAGCCCCTTAATACTGCAAATCTGCCATTATTATTTTGTTTTCCTTTTCTATCACCACTGGTGCTCCTCTAGCAATTAATATAAGTACTCTTCTTTTCCTTTATTCCTGATGTTCTGCAGAATATCCATCATGAAGTACTTTCTTTATCAAATACACATGCTCATTTTTTTCCAATTGTGTGTCCTGTAGCATTGCTATTTACACTCTGTGAATTTCTTAATATATTTAAGTATTTTTTACATTTTTTCCATACCTGTGACACCATTCACATTCCAAGATAATATGGTAAGTGTTACCATTATGGTAAGAACTCATTATCCATACCTATTATATATGACAACTTTTTTAAATGCCCATTTCCAGTTTTTGTGATACATGCACCAATACATGCACCCATTAATGTCTGGCAGGTTAATCCTTTATACAGTTTTTTTCTTATCAACATTGCAAGCTATATGACATTTTATAAGACTTTTTGTTTTAATAAAAAACCCTCAGACAAACACACACACACACACACACACACACACACACACACACACACACTGGAATACCTCCAGATCCTGTTAACATAATACAAACATACATAAATATGCACATCTTCAAATAATGAAGTTTAACCCAGCTCATAGGAACATTTATGCCAAATAAACAGCTGCTAACACAAGCCCTAATTAACCTGAAATTAAAGTTATCTGTGCTAAGACACACATTATTGGCTGTGCTTCTACTTACACTAATTGATGTCTGTTCTTTTGTTATCTTTATCCTCCCCTTCTGATGTGAAAAGAACTTGCATACTTTCAGTAATCATTAACTTTTCACCTTGGAGAAACCAGTCTTCTATCTTTTTTGTCCTATTATCAGATTTTCTCCATAGAAATGTAAGAGAAAAAAAAATTGTAGCCCTTTGCTGCAGCCTGAAAGATGAGCTGCAACATTTACTGCCAAAGGAAAACTTATATTTGGTGTTTTCATACTTACTTGTTTCCACTTAAACTTTGTTATTAGATTAAGCCGAGTCTTAATCCATACATTCACCTATGCAAAAGTAAGAGAAAACATATTAGTTCTACATATATTATAATTTGTGTACTTTTACACCTAATACCCAACCTCAGCAACCCAAGATTGCAGCCTATTAACTTCAACATGCTTTTGTCTAGAATTTATTCTCTTTTTGCATTGTGCTTCTACTTACACTTAAAGAAGAAAGAAATATAAGTAGAAAAAGAAAAAAAAAGGCATCTGCTTACTTTAGTAATTTTATCAAAAACAAGAACAACTAAAAATGCCTTTCCTATAAAATATGCAATTTATATTGTAAAAGGTTTCATAGGAGTACTGTTTAAATCAAACATTTTGTTTACAGTTACCCTTTTCCTGATGCTTTTGGTCGACATTTGTTTAATCAACTGGTTTTGGTCAACTAATCAGTTAGTTGACAGATGAGCAAGATCACAAAATTCTCAGGGTTGCTGAATAGTCCTTTCCCCAAATTTTGTGCAAACTTGGGGTTAGTATATATAATTAGGAAGGGGTGTAGGGCTGCAGCCTCCCACATTGGGATTTTTTAAATTGTTTTGTATTCATATTTGCATGGGCTGAGGTTATTTCTCAGCACATGCATAGAGGCACATCAACATTTGCATTTTCAAAGTATTGTAATGCTGACAAATGCAAATGTCGATCCAAGCTAGTATAATCACACACACACACACACACACACACACACACACGCACACACACACACACACACACACACACACACATATATATATATATATATATATATATATATATATATATATATGTCGGCCTGTAATACTTTGCCCTTTTCCCCAGTGTGGTGCAATCTCAGAGTTGATATATTTAGTAATAGGGGTGTGGGGAGACGAAGACCCTCCACTCGGGCAGGTTTAGTTTGTATCCATGTTGTTGCTTTTTGCTGGTGGCCAAGTGTTTGGTTTCCTCTATTCAAAAGTGCAGTATTTCATAGCTTTGGTGATTAGAGGATTATGTGAAGTCATCTCGGTGATTAGAGTTTCAGGTAAGTGTACTTTCAGTTATTACAAATAGACCCATATATATATATATATATATATATATATATATATATATATATATATATATATATATATACAAAGACGTGTTTGCACCACTTTTGCCCCTTCATCAGCAAATGGACCTGATTTAAATACATTAAATAAGCCCTGCACTAGAGGAACTACTATGATGTAAAGCACAACAGAATAAAATGTTAATATCATTACCAAGCATATAAAAAAAACATTAAAAACAGTCAACACAACAAGATTAAAAATACTAAACTAAAATGCAAATCATATTTGAAAATCATAATTGTTGAAACCTTCATGCAAAGAAATGTAAAGCAAGCTAGAGGAAGGTAACAGAGTTAGGATAGGTAATAGTGGAAGACAAACATGACTAATAGAGTCATGCCTATCATACAAGGCATCCTCAAACCCAGCTCCGATGGACCTTTTGTTGTTGTTGTTGTGTCTTTTGGCTTTTCCTGGTTAGGGGTCGCCACAGTGGAACTCTGGTCCGCTAATGATTGGCAGTAGATTTTTGCGTGCCGAGTTGCCGGCCCTGATTCACAACCTTCAACGAAGGTACACCCATTCACGCATGTCTTTACACAGAAGACACTCTAGCTGAGAATCGAACAGGACAACGTCTTATTGTGAGGTGACAACGCTACCGCAGCACCACAACCGCAGTACATAAAATACAGAAATCATATCACAGATAAACTTCAGTATTAAATGCAATACATATAATAAATACTTACCTAATCTCACAACAATCTGAAAGAATAAAATAAATTGAACACTGTAGAATAAGGAACTGACCTTCTCAATTACAAAACTTAGGTCAAATCCACAAAACTGAAGAACAGGTATGACCACAAATACCTTAGTCCAAGCACATCAATCATTAGGAAAAATAAGACAAATAATAAATCATACTTCAAGTAAAAAGATATACAATAAGACCTAAAATATTGTTTTACCCATCCATTCTCCAGTAGAAGCACCTGATACCACAGCCAGAATCATCACTTTGAAAAGAAACTATTAAACAAAAAATCTTACAAATAAAAGCTTATTTAATCCTGTTAAAACCAAGACTGTGGATGACTATCATCTCTCTTAAAACTCTCTGGTGGTATAATCTTGAATAAAGTCTGCCATCTTATTTAGTGACCTCACTTACATGGTTGCTCAAGATCTAAAACATAGCTGTGGCTGTATATGTAGGATATACACACACAGAAGCACATGTGGGCATGTTCATACAGGCAGGCTCAAACAGATACAAAGGCACACAGAAACAGACAGACACACACACACACACACACACACACACACACACACACACACACACACACACACACACACACACACACACTCTGATCAAATACCTGAAAACATAAGCCTTTCTGAGAAATAGATCCCCACCCAACTTCATTTCTATCCACACCAAATCTATCATAATGCTACATAAAATCTCTCAACACAAACAAATTATTACCTATTAAAATAAAACAATGTAACTCCAACTCCTGTTCAATGACGTTTGATCTTCTGATCAATAAACAACAAAGGAGAAGCCTGAGTCCATGTACTAAATCACCTTCATAAAACCAACTTCCTACTGTATTTAGTTCTGGTTCTACAAAGGAAACAACTCATGGCCAAAATTTATTTAATTCAATGGAAAAATATACAAAAATTGAGCAAAAACAGATGAATACAATATGTTCAGACCTGTTGTCAGATAATATGCACCATGTATACAAGGATATAGTCTCATAACTTATTATTTGTACAGTTAGACAGTCATCGTGCAACCTGTTCCCTAATCCCATAGTATAATATATTTAATATGACAACAGATCCCATATATTTTATATTATACCATGAACCCCATTAATATTCCAAAACGTGCACACTGATTGGCCAGCGTGCACGTTGTAAATCGACTTATACTAATGGAAAAAGGTCCGGTCGCCCGGACTTTTTCCATTAGTATAAGTCTCTTTTAAAACACTGTCTTGCTATGTTAAAAGAGTTTAACATAGCGACACAGGTTTAAAAAAGGCAACGGAGATCTCCGTTGCTTTTTTTAAAGCTGTCTCGCTATAGCGACAAAGTGTGTAAAAAGCAACTGAGATCTTGCTTTCTCCGTTGCTTTTTTTTAAAACCTGTCTCGCTATGTTAAATGGGTTTAACATAGCAAGACAGCTTTAAAATAAGCAACGGAGATCTCCGTTGCTTATTTCAAAGCTGTCTCGCTATGTTAAACCCATTTAACATAGCGAGACAGGTTTAAAAAAAAAAGCAACGGAGAAAGCAACATCTCCATTGCTTTTTACTGTTTTGCTATGTTAAATGGGTTTAACATAGCGAGACAGCTTTAAAATAAGCAACGGACATTTAACGAACAGGTCACTTCGCGAAAGAATTAGGGACCATATGTATGCCTATTGTAGACAAGAGATGTATAGTGCAGTTTCAAAACATATGCTTACAACTGGTCCTGATCATAAGTTTTTGTTCCAGGCTTTGTATTCTGTAATCCCTGATATACGAGGAGGTGACCTCATAAATCTAACAGAAGAAATGGAAATCAGGTGGATTCTTCGTCTTGCAGCACACAGAGGTGTTGGCTTGAACGAATGCATCCCCCTGAAACCAATTTTAAAAGCAAGACCTCTCAAATAGTTATATTTTTAAGCTAATATATATTTTTAGGTTTTAAAATATATTTTATATATATTTTTAGTTTTTTCTGTCATAATGTGATATACTGTTGTTTCCATGGTAATAGCTCCTATTGGGATATTCAGGAAATGATGTGTTGAGACAGGATATGAGGTATTTCTATTGGGATATTCAGGAAATGATGTATTGAGACAGGATATGAGGTATTATTATTTAAAGTTCTATTTTTTCTGTTTTTAAATGAAACGTCTGAAGAAGAGAAGGTTGTTCTTGAAAGCGCTTACGTGTTTTACTTCATTAAAACTGAGTTTTTTTTTTTTATGCTGGGACTGCTGCTTTGTCGTGAATTGTTTGCTGCTTAAATATCTGGTTACTAGTCTTGTTTATTGGGACACACACAGTGTGCTTTGGTCTCCATCGTTTGCTGGGGTTGTTGGCTATATAACGCTTTCTTGGGTTGGCTACGTGTTTACATATATATATATATATATATATATATATATATATATATATATATATATATATATATATATATATATGTGTGTGGGTGTAATAATACATAATCCAAAAAAAGGCAATCCAAAGAAAGGTTGACAAGGCAGTGTGAATGTTCTGAAAATAGCAGAGGAACATGCAACTATAAAACATTATTTTTTGTAGGGGAAAAAGTGTAAATGTCTGTGTGTGTGTGTGTGTGTGTGTGTGTGTGTGTGTGTGTGTGTGTGTGTATGTGTGTGTGTACTGCATGAATATCTTATACTGTAGTTTTAGGTAAGAACTCCATGATGAATGCCAAGCCATAAATCATGAACACATTTTTGTTGACCCACAGGACAAAATATGCAAAAACCAAACTGTTGAAGCAAGAAAACCAACGAAAACCAAATCCACGGGTCCACAGTAAAGCAGCGGAAGATAGCCAAGCCAAGCACAAACCAAAATTAACTTGAACGCAGTTTTATAAGATAAAGAGCATTTTCGCTGCTAGCAAGATACAGCAGCTTCATCAGAAAAAAATAATGATGAAGCTGCTGTATCTTGCTAGCAGCGAAAATGCTCTTTATCTTATAAAACTGCATTCAAGTTAATTTTGGTTTGTGCTTGGCTTGGCTACCTTCCGCTGCTTTACTGTGGACAGGACAAAATATGCCATATGTTATAGAAACCAAAACCACACATATTCCATTTACTTTTTTATTTTTTGTTTTAGGTTGAAGGTATGTTTATCATTGACTTCAGAGGGCAGCACTACTTGCCCAAATTTTTAATGAATACTTCTTTAGGAAGTTTGTTAGTTTTTATAATTAAGAGTGTGTCATGAGTGAATGTTTGCTGTAGTACAGAGTTACGTTTTAACCTGTTTTTGTAGTACTAGATAGCCTTTTGACATATATTAGCTGAATAGCAAGGCTTATACTGAAACTTACTATTTTTTTTACTTAAGGTCCACCTTTTATCAGTTTAGTTTAGTTATTTTAGATAGTATGAAACGGTACTGTTTTGACAGTTGTAATTTTCTGATTGGCTACTTGTGGTCATTTTATTTTATATTTTAATCTTTTATTTTAACTATTTAAACTCAAATATAAATTAATTTTATTTCTTGTAGTTTGATTTAGTTAGGTAGTCCTGTGTTTTGCGCTTGTCTACAGGCATTTTATATGTGCAGCTTATGCAAAGTTACTTTTTGTCTACTCCATTGAATTGAAAGGGAGATATGGTCTGTATTTTACTTTTGTTTTTATTTCACTTTGCTCTTTTTTTAAATCTAAGTGTAGATATGGGAATGGGTGCCCTTTTACGTAGCATTGGGGTGGTTTGGGGCTGTATGTAATGTATGAACACTGCTTTTTAGAATGTAATATAAACACAGTGGATTTACTGGAATTTTGGTTGAGCTGATAATATGCTAAGGATATAGATAATTTTTTGGTGCTGCACCGAGAGTGCAAATACAAAAATATATGCATAATATACTGATACATGCTTCCATCACAGCCTTCATCTGAGGTCAACCATTATATTATCAGCGATCATTTCTTCACTATAACAGAATGATGGCTTTACTGCATATGTGTTTAGCAGGAAGGCCAAGCCGGGCAGAGGCAAGGAAGTTCTGATACCAAGGCATGGAATTAATTATTAAAAGAGGAGTATTGCAGAAAGGTGACAGCATTTGAGGAGGCTAGTGTGGGTTCATAAGCATCAAAGAAGAGTATTGAGATCTTCTGCTTTAAGCCTGGATGACTGAGTTTCCAGTTGAGAATACCTGCGTTATTACCTGCACTATTTAAAGGAATTCCCAGACTAAATTGATAGAAATGACTGGGAAATCCAGACGAGTTTGGTTTGGGTATCTGCGTATCTGTTCATGCTAAACAGAGAGCCTTCCCCAGGCTGGAACAATTTATTCAGAGGAGGAAGCAATGAGGAAAGTTTGCATCTACCAGAGACGGCTTTGATAGTGGAGAAACTAAAGCTTACTTGTATAGTATAGAGGAACTTTAGTAATTAACTGTTGTTTCACACTCACTTGATTGGTGAGAGACTTATGAACTCTAGTTGTGGAATTGTATGAACTGTAGCCAAGAACCTGGGCTGAGAGGTTAGGGTATGGAGAAGGACTGTTTATATATGGGTCCATGCATGAGGAGACATGTCTGAAAGAAAACTGGATTGTAAGAGTAACACATAACCCTGTGCACCTGTTTCATGTAGCAGCAACAAATGTTAGAAATGGACTGAAATTTCTGCTTAACAGTTAGTGCTTTATTTTTATGATTTTTCCCTACTTATTCCATCTGACAAGATTTACCCCACTTTTCTAAAGCTACTTACTTTGGAAAATAACCAGGTGTGTTTCATGACCAAAATACTACAACACACACAAACATACACACGTACACACATACATGCACAAGTACACACACACACCCACACACACACACACACACACACACACACACACACACACACGCACGCACACACACACACACACACACACACACACACACACACACACACACACACACACACACACACACACACACACACACACAGACACATACATGAGGGGCACAATAGATAGAAGAGAAGGTAGAAAGTCATACTGTTATTCGTAAACTGTTTCATGTTTCATACAAGTACAGGAAATGTTCTTGTCTGACAAATGTGCCAATTTGTAAAACTGTTCCTCCTTTTGTTTGCAGTACTAAGCAGAGAAAATAAAATCATACATGCAGAATGCTAGGCTCCCTATTACGCTGTCCCATGCATCTTTGTCGAACTGAAAAGTGCGAAAAGACAAAATAGCAAAGCAGCTTTTCAGCAAATTCTTTCCCTGGGAAAGAATTTGCTTGGCCACTTTCGCTACTTTGTCATTTTCGGAGTTGGTATATTTAACTAGGGGGTGTGTGGGGGGTGTGGGGGGCAAAGCCCCCCACATTATGTAATGTTTTACAGTTTTTTTTTTTTGTTTCGGAAAGCTTTCGCTTACATGTGGTCGATTATGTGTCGTTCACTCTTCTGAGCATGCAATATCATAATATTGACTCGAATTCTACCTCCCACCTTATCCCGCAGTAAAGTATCAGAAGCTATTTAACAGAAGGAAGTCAGAAATCTGGCAAAAGAATATAAAAATGAAAGAGAGGTACCATTCATAACCGCATAAATTATCTAATGAATTTATACCCTGCTCACAATATGAGCAAGCCCACTCATTTTAACTGCTATTTCAGAAATGATTTTAGGCCACAAGTCATAAGCAAAAAAAAAAGTAGTTCAGATTAAATGCAGTGATTGCCTTCCACTATTAGTAATTACTATTCAGTTACTTTTGGGTGGCTGTCAAAAGGTGTTGGACTATCCACCATGGCTATTAGGCATAAGAGGCTTAATTTGGACATTTGGACACTAAAACTAGCCTTGTTATTAACCTTAAGGTATGCAATTAGGGAATGGACACTGAAACTACATTTGACAACCTTCCCAATGTGTTACATCCTCTAAGAAAAATATTATCCACTTGTGACCAGTAGTTTTAGAGGATTAAATTAGAATAGAATCAGATTAATCTTGATTGAAGACTGCTCTTTAAACTCATTAATGGGTGTCAAAGGACTAGAAACTTAGTAGAACTCTCTTAGAAAAAACACTTTATTAATCTACATAATATTATAAGAGCAATACTTTAAGGAATACATAACTGGCGATACTAATAAACACGAAGTAGTTGGAGGTAAATTAGTACATTCAAACCCAAAAGACCTTTTTTATGTTCTTCCAGTTAACACCTGTAGCTCCTTATTGAATCCAGATAGTTTTTGGGTCTGTCTTCCTTGACATAGTAAGTCACCAATTAATAATAGGCAGAATAAGAAAGTGCAAGGTGTAATTAACTTAATGATACTAAGGCTGCTATTTCACATGTTCAGCAGTGGAGGAATTAGCTACTGATTTCCTCTTATTATTCATATTTTCATATTTGCATTTATAGTTTCATAACTGGAAGACTTACATGTTATTGTGGAGCACAGAGTGAAATGCCATGGTGGGAGAAAGAAAAGTACAGTGTCAATGTGCAATTGCAGTACACTATACTGGTAGCTATTTGCTATTAATCATGAAAAAAATGAAATATTTCTATATTTAATTAATATTTCTAAAACTGGAACTGTGGTGGCTGTAATACCTAAAGATGTTAAAGACTCACCAGATCCAGCTTCCTATAGACCCATTTTGATTCTAAACCATAAATATAAAGCATTTATGCCTATAATGGCTAAAAAATGTCATAGATGATGCCAAAATTGATAGATATACATCAATGTGGTTTTGTGGAAGTGAGACAAACATTTGTTAACATTTATAGAACAATGATGATCCAGACAGAAGTAGAACGCAAGAAAATACCACTGTTGTTTGGTGGGTCTTGATGCAGAGAAAGCATGTAGCAGAGTAAGCTAGGATATTCTGAGTAGGCCATGGAAGCATTTGCATTCCCCAGCACAATAATATGGTTAATTAGGAGGCTATATGAGGGATTGGAGGTGAAAATTAAAGGGGTGGGTTTCCTCTCTAAGTCTTGCTTGAACAGAGGAGCAAGGCAGGTGGGGGTCACCATTCTCTTTTGTTATTTGCATTACATTTAGAACCATTGACAAAGAAAATAAGAGGCTGAGAAATTCAAGGATATAATTGCTATGATAATCAAGAAAAGTTGGCTTACTTTGCAGATGATATTATTTTGTACCTGATAAAACCAGAAAAGGACATTTCAGTGTTATGGAACATTTTGAAACAGTTTCCAAGTCTTTTTGGGATACAAAATTAATAAAGATATAATAAAGTCAATAGCTGTAAACTATGTACCCACATGCAAATTGGTTTAGTAATACCCATATCTATGGGGACATGATAAAAATGAAGCATTTAGGGGTTAAAAAGAATGATGTTATGGCAATTAAGGATATGTGGGAAGAGACTCAATAAAAGATAAAGCAAAAACCGAAAAACTGGAAGCTCTGTTTCATGGATATGGATAGCAAGATACAAGCAGTGAAATAATTTTTAGTCCCTTTAGTTCTATACAAAGGTCAGACATAGCTTTATCAACCAGAAGAGGAATTAATAAAGAATTGAAGGATTTTATTTGGGAGGGGAAGATGATAAAAGTCTAGTGGGATAAGTTGATCTTTCCAATAAAGGAAGGTGGTTAGGGATTACCTGATTTGAGGGGGTATTTTAGAGCTACACATTTAAGGTTCCTATACACAGCAGAAGGAGAAAGCTATAATTCAGAGTGTAAAGGGATGTTGATGAAACAGTGGGGACTCAAGAAATAAGGAGAGACTGGGATTTTGGATGCAGATCCTTAAGAAGAATAACAATAACCATACAGAATACTATATTCATAAAATAACCTAATGTATTCTAAGAATGAAGCCAACATGGGAATGGATAAAGGAGATTCTACCAGTAGGGATGACTGCAGTTTGGGGGTACAGAGAGTACACAAGAGGAGGCTAGAATTTACTGGAGAAAACTGGCAAAGTAACCAAGGTATTGGGAGCAGATAATTATAGAGGGAAAGGTAACAGAATAGGAAGAGGCCAATAATACATTTGGACTGCAGGTTAGATATTACTTTCCCTATCAAGGTGGATATCAGACTACAGGCAAAGAGAAAGGAAAAGGGGAATCTTACGTGAAAGACCAGCATTGGTAGAGTTTTTAGTAGAATCTAGAAAGAATTAGTAGGGCATATAAAATATAGAATGGTAACTATATGCATCAATCAGAGGAGGTTAGAAAGGATTGAGAAGAGAGATTGGATAAGCAGCTCATAAAAAAATGGGATGATATACATATAGCTCCCAAATAAGCAACAAAGTCCAGAAGATTTAGTATTTTTGCTTGAAAGCAAAAATATTTATCATACCTCAAGCAGACTACAATGAATTTTTCCTCAGGTAGATTGCAAATGCTGGAGGTATGATGTGGAAGAAACAGGTAATTGGGAACATATTTTTTGGGAGGGTAATGAGTGGCAGTCTTTAAAAATTCTCTGCAGACTACTCTGTCTGAAATACTGAGTGAGGAAATTGGTGTAATTAAGGACATGTTTTTTTTTTTGAGCTGTGATACTGAATTACAATTACCTAGACATGGTAAGGCCTTGCTGAGTTTAATTCTGGTGCCTGCCAAAAAAGCAATTACCAGAAAATGGAAATCAAAGTCAAAACCAACTGTATTAGAAGTAGTGAAGTAAGACAGAGAAAAGAGCTGGAAGTGGTAACTTTAGGAAAATGTAGGAGAAAATTACAGAGAAAAATGAAAACTGTGGGACCAAACTTGCAGAATAATGTTTTGGATGAGGAATGAGGTTTTAGAGATGGCAAGAATTGAATAAGGTGTGTAATGTTCAGTTGATAATGACTGTATAGAAGATTATTTTTATTTATTTTATATATTTATTTTACATTTGTTAACTGGGAATCTCCAACTGGACACAAGTCCCTTTTCAGCAGAGGCCTGGAGAGAAAAGCTCCACAAATCACAAGCACAATTAAATCAGCAGTAATACAATTGATTAAAATGCAACAGTAATACAATTGATTAAGGTGCATATAAAATGCATACAGATGCACAGAAGATATAAGAATACAGGTTGATTCACGCAGTACATGTAGTGTACAAATTTTTCAGAAATATGTGTCAGAGAATCAAACAGAGATTTCTTATAATACATGTTTAATCAGACCAAGGACAATAGCGTACATGAGGTGAAGACTATCCAGGACTGGTATAAGTACAAAGCCAATTGTTAGCTAGGTTGGTTTTTAGTGATTTTTTTTTAAGCTGTACTAAGGAAAAACTGGATGTTATATAGATGGGCAGTGTATTCCATATCTGAGGTATGAAGTTAGAGAAGAAGGACTCTCCCACTGTATTGTTGGCTTTAATAAAGTAGTTTATTCATGAAGTGGAGAATTCTGTTACTGGAGTAATACTGTAGTAGGTTTTGAAGTGCAAGGGTTTTATCTGGCTGGTTCAGAATTTTATGGGCTAGAGTAAAGTTGGTTGTAGAGTAGAAGCTGAGGAAGTTGCATCCAGTTGAGTTGCTTTAGGGCTGTACAGTGGTGTGTCTTATAATGAGAGTCAGAGGCAAATCTGCCTATTTTGTTGTAGCAAGAGTTAAGTTTTGCTAAATTATTCTTTCTAAGGTTAGTAAGGATTGCAGAAGTATAGAGAAGCGTTGAGGTGACATGAGTGCATGCAATGGTAGATTTAGTGAATTTAGTAAGGAGTTGCGTATTTCTGTATAGAACACACATTTTTTTGTATACTTTCTTTATGGTCTGGGAGATGTGAATATCAAATTTCACATTATTATCAATCCCTACTGCTAGAAGTTTGGTGTGAGTTACAGAAGAGATTATGTTTTTTCACCTGGACATTATGTTAAATGAGAGACTAGTTCGAGTGGATCTTGTAGGTTGGAAGAGCAAAGTTTAGTTTTCTTAGGATTCAGAATTAGTTAAAAATTAGTAAGCCATGTCTCTACAGACAGAAAAGAATCTTGTGTTAGTGAGTGGAGTTCTTGTAAGGAAGAAGCAACACATATTAGTATAGATTTATCTGCATATTGGATTACAGAAGTATGTAGGGTAGAAGTGCAGAGGTTGTTAGTATAGAGAGAGAACAGTAGGGGTCCAACAGTAACTGGAAGATGAGGGGAGAGGTCCTGCTCCCATTTTACTGCCTGCTGGCATCCTGATAAATAACTTTGGAACCAGACAATGGTGGACTGACTGAGACCAAGGCTAGAAAAAACATTGATAAGTTAAGTATGTGCGACCATGTCTAAGGCCTTGGAGAGGTTGAGAGATATAGCAGATACAAATTTTCCATTGTTTCTGTGGTGGTTCACTGTACTGATGAAAGACATTAGAGCAGTGGTAGTGCTATGACATGGGTGAAAGTCATGTTGAATGTTTGGAAAAAGTTTTTGAGAATGTAAATAGTCCATAATTTCTGTATGTATACATATTTCCACATTTTAGCAAGAGGGGATAGTATAGAATTAGGAGGGCATAGTATAGCAATAGGACAATGGTGACTCAGTTCTGCAGAAGTACCACCCTTGTGCAGTGGAATAATGTGGAAAATTTTTCAAATTTCAGGGACTTGATTTTCTGAAATAGATCTATTAATAGGAATGGAAACTGGTAGGTGATTGCACTGGCAATGATTTGCAGAAAGCTGACTAGTAGTTGTCAGTACCAGTGTTGTGGGTTTTAGCTTTTTAAGCCATTTTCTTATATCTATAGAGGCAGGTTGAAAGTTGAAGGAGTTGTTGTTGTTACATGACTTGGACGGTTCTAAAGGGGAGGGCTAGTTTTGGTGGTTAGCTAGGGCTAGAATGTTTTCAGTGAAGTATTTAGTGAATTGAGTAGATAAATTGTCTGAGATATTTGTAGTTGTTGGGGTGGGAGTACTAGACTTACCAGGAACGAATATGTTATTGATGGCTCTCCAGAATTTTTGAGGGCTGTTTTGATACTTAATTTGTATGTTGTAAGAGCAATTAATCTTGTCAAGTTTAACTACTTTTTTGTTTATAAGTTCAATGTATGCCTGGTTCATGGCTGGGGGTCCTATAAGTGATAATTCAGTAAAGACGCTTCTTGTTTAAAAAATATTTCTAAAACTGGGTCACTATATTGTATCACATCAGATGAAACTTTAGATGATATTGAAGAAAACTGTGATTGATATTTGCACTCTACATTGCACACCTTGAGAGATATTCATGGTTATTTGTATTGTTAATTATACAAATAATCATAATTTTTCATGTTTTTGTAAATATCTTAGTACACATGAACATAGATAGGAACTTTTTCCTGTTAAGTGAAAGCTTATGACTGTATAACCAAAGTTAATGTTGACAAAATGCATCTCCATTGCACAGTTTCCAATATATATAGCATTTTGTTGGTGAAACATTAGAGAAACATATAATTTTGGGTTTATATGCATAATAAAGATTGTACCTGTACTGATTATTACGAATGTAAAGAAGACATTTTACTGATAAAATTTCTGCTTGAACCATTGTAATAGCTTTTATTGTTCTTAAAATATTTACATTTCTTTGTATAATGCTTTTTAAGATGATTTCCCAAAAATGCTTTGGAATGTAGGGATGTGGGGTCTATATTACAACACTGAACTCACGGGAGTCCGAATGTTGTAATTTCGAACCCAGATGTTCGAAATACAAAAATAGCGAAGCCACGGCACACTGATTTTTTTCCCAGGGAAAAAAATCAGTGGGTCGTTTTCAGGGCTTTGCTATTTCGTCCACTGTGGTGCAATCTCGGAGTTGGTAGATTTAAGTGGGGGGGGGGTGTGAGAGGAGAAGCACCCCACATTATTTTATGTTTAAAGTGCAAGTGTTTTTTTTTTTTTTTTTTTTTGTACCGGAACAGCGATTTTTTTCCCCTGGGAAAAAAAATTGCTGTTCTGTGTTTTTGTAATTTTTGGGTTTTGAACTTCATGGTTTGATATTACATCGTTCGAACTCCTGTGAGTCTGATGATGTAATATAGACCTGGGATGTACATAAGCTACTAGAGGTGTGACATTCCACATCACATAGTTTTTAATAAGTTAATAAATGTTTATGAAAAAAGGGAACTCATACTGTGAAATCAAATTGGTGATATGTAACCATCCAGTCACCGAGTTGCTGCCATTACAGACTGTATATTATAAGTGTTCTGCAGGATCTCTCTGCTTATCCTATCTAACTTTTCCCTTCCTGGCACTCACTCTCAGATCATCCTGCTTTCTTTTTTTCTAGAAGATTATTTCTAAGCAGTGCGCTTTGCTCTGTATTTGTTAAGGAGTCCTGGAAGTAAACAAATATAGCTCAGATTAGTATTTAATCTATAACCAAGAATTAAAAAATGGTTATAGTATAGTCCTAAATGGGAGATCTTAGAATTAAAGATTGTCCTGTTTCTTTACTTTAAATAAATATGCCCTTTATCAGCTTGTACCAAAAGTTTGGATATAGGTAGTCCCCTTGTAGTCAATGAATACATCAAAAATGATTGCATCCTGGACTTAACCCTGAATATGTGAAACTTTTATATCACTGATAAAAACACATTTTAGGTAAAACAGCACTGGAATAAAACAACAGCAAAATACAAGAAAATAATGTAAACATGCAAACCATAAACCAAGAAATCAAAAATTGTCACAGAGCAGTCTTGCCTGGCATTTCACAAAATTAAACTCTTGTCTTGTTCGCTTTACTTAAGGAAAACCACTGTCACTATTTTTCCTACAATTCAGATACAACTAATTCTTTTTAGCATTCATTTCTGACCTTAACCTAGATTTTAAATGCTTTAAATATCCAAGAAAGCAAAACACAAGAGAACAATGTAAGAATGCGAGCTTTAAACCAAAACATTCAAAAATAGCAACAGAACAGTGTTAGCTAGTAGCTCTCAGAATTCATTCAAAATAGACACATATTTGTCTTACCTTCAAAAAAAAAAAAAAACATAAATAAATAAAATTACTGCTTCGTGGATAGGTGGACTATTTGCTGCAGACATTCAAAAATTGCTGAGATTTGAAAGAAGGTAAAAGCCATTATCCTATCTAAATCCCATAATGTCTCCTCCCATTTCAGAATTTTAGACTTTTTGCATTACTACTATCTCTTGCTAAAGTACTGGAAATTGATACTCAAGCAGCAAATGGAATACCCTGATATGCTTAATTGCCCTGCCCCTGAGTATCATTGCTTCAGATATGGCCATAGCAGCAAGGCTGTCCCGTATTTTTTTTCTAACCATGTTTCAATTGCTATGGTCAAAGGGGAACTAAGTGGTATCTTGTCTTTACAAATCACAAGGACTTTTGGATGTGTTAATCAAGCCATGATTTTATTACTATAAAAGAAGTATGACTTGCAGCGAGGTAGGTAGCTGTTTTTCTAGCAGTCTGAGGCTAGACACACTATACTGGAACATGAAATGGGCATGCTTATAACTCTTGACATCTGTCCTTTTATGTTCAGCATCTTCATTAATCATCTTTAAAGAAACCTTCCTTGAATGATGAAGATTTGAGGTCTGAATGTTTTCCATTTTGCATACAAACATCCAATTTCAGTCAGGCATCCTGAAAACAGTAGCTAGTCTAAGACAAAAAAACTATAATCAACAGCAGTAAACTCAACACAATACTGTTTGGGAATCTTGGCATAATATGAAAAGTTCTACCTGATTGGAACGGTTTCTTGTTAAAAGAACAGATTATTTTAAGGACCTTTGGCTTGTCTTTGACATTGGTTGTGCATGAATATCTATCTGGAGTGTATTTCCAAAGATATTAATAGCTGGTCCAGACTCTTCTTCATTTTTTCAAAAGTAGTTCAGCAGTGAAGTCTGGACATCAGTTAGATGCAGCATTTCCCCCTATTCTAACCATTCAAGTACAGCTTATCTGTGCTGTCCTGATGGCTTTGCTTCCTCTTTTAACACCAAAGAATGTCAAGCACCGCTTAATAATATTTCTAAATTTGCCCCATTACCTCTAAGCAGGCCCCCCGGCTAGATACTTGAAAGGGCCCAGAAAGGATAGATGTTTCTGTCTGCAGAATGTTATTTCAACTTCATTGCCTCGGTCACTGTCTGATTTACTACTGGGGCTATCAGTAAGAGATCATTTCTGTCTATGATCCTATAGAAATAATGTCACCTAATCTTCCTAATTCAAAGATGCACCTCACCTGTAGAATTAGTTTATTTTCTCCCAACATCCATACAACTTGGCAACCATCCTTTTATAGTAAGAGACTCAATGGAGCTTCAGTTAATAGAAAATCAGAAAAATAAATGCTTGTCATGTGGCTACTATATGAAACTTACCACTGTTCATTTCATGCCATGCCTTTACATAACCTCCTTTAAGGCTTAGTATTACCTCAACTAAACTGCATTTTAATGATTAAATATTAATCAGAGCACAATTTCTTAATTTTATTAATATGCCAGTGTTATGGAATAACCAAAGTCCAAAAATAGCACCAAGGAAGGAGAAACAGCAGTCCATGACCAAATAGTGAAAATGCTTCTTTAATATATAAAACACATAGACCAGAGAGAACATTAGCTTGCAGTGTTATCTGCCACCAGTTTCCTATACTCTATTTTCTCTTCCTAAAGCCCCCCTCATGGTAGTGGTAGGGTTTTTCACTATTTGGTTGTGGACTTCCGTTTCTCCTCCCTGGGTGCTATTTTGGACTTTTGTTACTGGTATGTGTATTTTGGCACCTTTTCCATTTCGTGTTTTGGTTTTAAAAATGTTATGGAATAATTTTCTTTAATATCATCACATTGACTATGGTTTATGAGCACTTACTGTTTATGCTTTTGTGGTTATTGCTTATGTGAAGGAGGGGTCAGGGTTTTTCTCATCCTCACTAATCTTGTCCAGCAGAACAACCACTGAATATGATACATTTTCAACAAGCACATTTCATAACCAATAAAATAGGAGAATCAGCCTACTGTTCTGGTCAGATTTGTCCCATTTACAAAGAATACCCTCCTATATCAGGTGCCTAACAAACATAAATGATGATATTAATGGTGATGAGATGAACCATACAGTGCTGCCTTACAGTTGTTTCACCTTCCATGCTTCATATCTCCCAAAAGTCGTGAATTGTAATATATATTACTTTTATTATGCTAGCTGTGTTTGACACTAATGCACACTTTATTATATCACTTTATCTCGGGCATAGTTGAGCTCTGCTTGCATGCAGATAGGTAGTTAATTGCTAAAATAAACATACTGACATGTCGTCTACACTAATGAAATAAAAGGCATTGATTAGCCAGCCCTGACAGTATTCAGTAATAATGAAAAAGAAACTGACTAATAAAAATTTCTCATAAATGTCATTATTGTAGGGAAGAAAAAGAAGCGATACCACATCTTTTTAATCTGCAGTGGGCCTCTGCATATTTTAACAGAAACATTTTATTTCTACTTATAGTGGCAAAATGTACAACTGACTTAAAAGTAATTAACTTGCATAACTTATAAGTGTGTTTTCAGAGACTTGAAGATGATATTTGACAAAAGGGCCTAAAGGATTTGGGACCTTTATATTCATGTGTACAATGCAATTATCTTTCCACTAGATGTCTAATTATAAAACCTAATATGTTCACTTGAAGAAATCATGTTTGAACAAAAGTCTGCAGAGGAATCTTAGTAAATTTCTCTACCGCCTTAGCAAACTATAACTCAGTCTAAAGAATACTTGATATCTTTTTCACAATTATTCTATCTTGCTGGACTAGATTATATTACCCACGGACTTTCTGCTTCTGTGAAATAATGTTTTATAAAAGAAAAAAAATAGTAAAACAATAACACACGCAGGTATCAGATGTAGTGATAGAAAAGATACTTTGACTTGGACTCTGGATTTCATAATGAGCTCTCATGCTCTTCAGTTATTGTGAGCTGTTTATTTCTCTATTGGGTATCTTATTGTTGGCAATGTAACTTAACCTGCAGTCATTAAGAACATTCAGATCATGACACAGTAAACTAAGAGCTGCAAACCCCTTTGTAGTTTGGTAACCTCAGTGCTTTTAATCTACTCAAATGACCAACTAGGGAAATTTTAGATAGGCCAATAATGCCTCACAGCTGCACAATCTTGAAATCCAAACTATATCCTGAGCAGCCTCAGTGTATTTAAATCTACTGTAACTTATATATAAAAATAGAGGCAATTGAATTCTAGTCTCTCTTTTTTCTCATCTGCTGGATAAACTGTGGAATGTAACTTATCTGCATTTTAATACTCCATCTTAAATTTTACTTGGCATTTGCACACATTTGTGAACTCTATTGTTATGGGTGACATGCTAGTCATTTGTGGAAAGGCCATTCTATTACACAGCTACCACTCTCTCCCTCTGTAAATATACTTCCTTCCATTATTATTGAGTAACATTCCTTGATATCATATTGTACCTTTTTGTTCTCAAGTATGTCATGTTATTCAGTCGATCTCTTTTTTTTAATTTCTCCATATCCTTTGGGTTGCTAATACCATTACAGGAATGGATGCCATTCCTAACTCAAAGTATGATCAAAGTTCATGAATCTCATGATCTCTTTGGATTACTCTGATGGAGTTATAGATTTCTGCATGACAACACTGTCCATCATTTTGATTAATTCAAACAAATCAAATAGTTTCATTTTTCATCATGTGACTTTTAAGTGAAGACCTTGCGTTGTTTTCATTGCCCATCTCTAACCTCTCGCCATCTGCTGCTCATTTATATTGAAATGGTACTCCAGATGACTTCTCATCAACTTGTTTATACTCTTTATATCCATCTTTATCAATTTGTATACCCTCTTTCCATCCTTACAACTTTCTTACACTGCTGATTATCTAAGTTATACAGTGTTGCCACCTCCAGAGTCCTTTCTATTTTTGATGATACCATTTTTCACCAGTATTGCATATACTTTAGGCTTCATATTTTTTGTTTTAGATCTACTTTAATAAGTCATTAAATAAGTCATAATGATTTTTTTTTATAATTCTTCATGCATCATGGCATAAAACATTGCTGTTTATTGCAGTGAGACAAAGTGGCCACTTGATGCAGGTTTATTCTCATAAGAGGTTGCACCAGAACTTTTATAAATTGTGTTTATTCTAGGATTCTGAAGATTATGATGTTAATGATAATTACAGTGATGTTGCAGGCAGCAATGATGAAGAAAATAATATGCGGTCCCTGAAATGGTAAAATTCCCACTACTGATAAATATAATGATATGTAAGAGCCATGCTGCATCAGAGGAATCTGCTGTGGTTGTCGTGCAGCAAATCTATACAGTAACAGATAAAAATGGTGCACAGCATGACCCTTGAGAATGGGTGTATGGTGACTACACCTTTTCTACTGGGCATTTTTTATTGTCAAGTATATATATATTTTTAATGCAGATGCAGCCTTTTGCCTTCAGCTGTTTCTGGCTTGGAGGCAGGAATTGTCCCCAAGCCACCTGTACCTTAGGGACAATACAGATATCACCTTAAGGGCAGCATCTCCAAGTCAGCTACAGTTCTTCAAGGGTAGCAAGTCGCCTCAGGGGTAGTGCTGCCCCTGAGACAGCATTTGAAGATCTGAAGTCTAAACTACTGTATTGCTGAGGCATGCTGCGATTCCAGCTTGGCAATGAAATGCTCAGCTATGTAGCTCAATAAACACTTTGTAGACAGAGACCATAGAAGATGTCAATCTTGCTTAGATTAGAATTTCACTTAAATGAGAATTCTTGGTAGCATGACATTAGTAATAATAACTAATAAGGTGTAAGACTGCAATTCTATATCATTATGATTCCTAGTATCATGATATTATTAATATTTGTCAGAATGAAAGTTTGCTGTACTTTATCATATTATTTCTTATAATAAAGTATCAGTAATATTTTATCATATGTTTTCTGGTAGTAAAATATTGCTAATAAAAATTAACAAGATATAAATATGCTGTATTTCCTATATTTCCTTCTTGCATGGTATTTATAATAAAAAAGTAATAAAGTATAGGTTTGCAGTGAATTATCATATGATTTCTGGTAGCATGGCATAGCATTAAAAATAAAAAATAATAGGCCTGTAGTATGATTTCTGGTAGAGTGTTATTAATAATATTAATTAATAATATGTGCATTTGAAGTACTGTATAATATGATTTCAGGTAGTCACGTATTACCAATAAAGATTTATGAAATATAAGTATGTAGTACTTTATCATATGATTCCTAGTATCATTGCATTATTATTAATAAAACATGTAAGTTAGCAGTACTTTAGCAGATACGCAATACCGTCTATTTTTTCAGATCTTGAGATATGTTTTTAATTATTAGGTATGTGCCTACCACTGGTGTAAAAGTATTTCCATCTATTATCTTTGCATAACATTGGTTGACATCAAAGGACTGCAGTTTTGCTGTTCTTCAGATCTGTTGGCATCATATCATACCTTTTTTATCTCAGACATCTTTTTTCTTAAATATATTACCAAATGGTTTCCTTATTTTTTCTGTAACACTTTAATAAATGCACTTATTTCTTTTGCAGTGCCTTATGAAAACCATTTATGCATTTTAAACAACAGAAAAGTTATCTGTGTGGTGATAACTTGTATTCTCATGAATGAGCTATCAACTTCTGATTAAAAGAAAAAATTCTTTAAAACTCCTATTATGTAATTATCTTCCTGACAATGAACATTTTCTTATCCTGTGTCATGTAATATGCAGCTTGTCAGTAAAAGAAGGCAAGAAAATATTCTTTGATTGCTTTTCATTTACTTTTTAAAAAGACAAACTGTTCATCACCTTACCAGCCTATGTGCCAGTTTTCATTAATAGTATGTGATCTACCAGTGCAAGCATCTTTTAGAGTATTCCACGTTTTAAACATACTTCTGGGGAACATAGTTATCCTGAATGTCCTGGCAACAAGTATAACATATGTTATTACAGCTCTGTAATGTGCTAATAGACATGATGTCAAACTCTTTCTCTAGCTGTAAGGTTTGCAACATGTTCAGCATATGGATTGCATATATTGAAGAAAGGAGAGCAAAATGCATATGAAATAATCAAGTATAAGAAGATTTGCAAGCTGCATGGCATAATGGGAAAGGAAGGAGACAAAATATATACGTGCAGCTATACAAACATCTAGAAGAAGTATACAATATCATGGAGCAGTATGCCAGAACACACAACAGAGCAGAAACTGGTGCTCCATGGCAAGTGAAAACCAGAGCAGGAAGGCACTAGTGATATGCCTACCAGTGAACAGAGTAATTATACGACAAATTCTACAAAAAAGAGAAGGTTAAAAACATGTTTTTGGCAAACGTAATTCATTTAAGTGTTTCTTAGCAGTATAGTTGAAATAGTACTACAGAATTGCCAGATAGAAAATGTGCAATCAAAAAACATAGATACATGCCCGGACCAAAATCACAAAATCTGTGTGAAATGAATGAACAAATGCATAGACAGATGCATCACAAAAGCTGTGTGAAATGGATGAACAAATGCATAGATTGTTGTATGGCAAAAACTGTGTGAAATGAATGAATAAATGCATAGATCACTGCGTCAGAAAAGCGGTGCAAAAGGAATGAACAAATGCATAGATAGATGCATCACAAAATCTGTGTGAAATGGCTGAACAAATGCATAGATTGTTGCACCACTAAAGCTGTGTGAAATGAATGAATAAATCAATAGATCATGGCATCAATAAGCTGAGTTATAACAAAAAAGTTACTACGTTTGCTATAAATGCCAAACATTCCATCCACCACTGTACACCTTTACACTCTCTTAAGTGGCTTGAACTGCCACACTGTCTCCCCTACCTACAACTAACAACTGTTCATTAACTAATTTACAAACCCTTAGCTTGTCCTGCCCTCACCTCACTATTCAGCAACTATCAAACCAAAAGGTCTCGCAGATCTGAAAATCAACACCTTTTGCAGGTGCACAAGCCTAACCTACCTGCAGGCCAGCTTCTCTCTCCTTTTTCTGTATCCAAAACCTGGAATGCTTTACCTCTAGCAATTAGATCTAATCGAAACCTTGCATCATTGAAAAGTTCTTTATAAGACTAGCTCTCTTCTAGCTGAATCTGCTCTTGCACCAACCCACCGCCCTTTAAAACTTGACTTACCCTACTCTTCATATATAATCTTATTTCTGTTTCCCTGATTTACTATGTACCTCTTCTTACCTATTTTTAATGACCGCAAACTATACAATGTTGTGTGTATCCTACTACTTGTATGGCAGAAGTGAAATGAATGAACATATGCATGCATAGGTCATTGCATCACAAAAGCTGTGTGAAATGAATGAACAAATGTATAATTCATTGCAACAGGTTGCCTGTACTTATTTCACCACATGAATGCATAACCTGTACAAGTTGGAAAATACAGGGTAGGCGCAACTGATACAGAAAAGGAACTATAAGCCCTACTGAAGACATGGTAGTCATCAACAAAGAGGAAGCATCAGCATAAACATATGGCATACTGAGTAACCCACAAATGCAAGCTGTAGTGAGCTGTAATAAAAGATTAACTAAGAATAGTTCACAGATTTAGAAATATTTGGTTTGCAGCATCTGAGTGGAAAATTACACCACAAAAACACCACAGTGGCAAACAGGCACAGGTGTAAACCAATACCAGTAAGCAAAAAACACCAAAAATGCATGAGGTGGACACCAAATCAAGATTTTTAGCTTAGTCAAGCTTTAATATTCGCTATTCTTCAAACAGACTTCCTCAGAAAGTAGTCACAAAACATTAACTACTGACATTTAAGTAGTATGAATAATACGTTTCAACCAATCACCACATCCCATTAATTAAAATTGCTTACGCACAAAAAATATATATATGTTTATATTTCTTTAAAAAAACATTAAACAATAAACATTCCTAGAATAATAAAATACAAATACTAATATTTATTAATAGTTACTTTCCTGTTTTTTAAAAAAACACTTTCTCCAGGATTTACTAATCCTCCGTGTAAGACTAGATTAGTCTTACATGGAAGAGCCAGTCTAAGAGTAAGATGGCAGCGTGCCATGCATATTAATGAGGGCATGCTGCCTCAACTCTAAGGCTAACATGGAGTATGCACAAGTGCAGGGGGCGTGTCGGACTGCCGAGCAGTGCAAAAATCCACGCCCCTGCAAGTCTGACACTTGGGAAATGTCCACTTATATGAGCGAGTCCGTTCAAATGTGTACATACCCAGCACTACACTCCCCCACATTCTAAACCCCTGTACAATTATAAAATGTAAAACATTTTTTTTTTTATTATTTCCGATATAGCTGCCCGTATTTGTGTGTGTTTGCATGGGTTTGCCCATTGCTTAGCTACAGTTAGCAGTTTAGACACCGAAGAGGATAATAAGAAATGTATACACAAGCTAGTCAAAATAGCAATAGTGTAGTGGAAGAACCTTTGCCCAATAGAGGAAGCATTCCCGGTTCAATTCTCACCACTCCCCCTTCTATTTTCTGTTGGAAATCTGTATATAAAAATAATTCCTGACATTTATCATTTAAATTTTTGTAAAAAGTATTGAAATGGCCTATGTAGTAGTGAATGAATTTTATATATATATATATATATAAAAGAAGGTGAAATGGTTATGCATACTGATGGATGCATAAGTAACATATCTTAAGCAATGTGAAGCACTGCTAAGCAAAGTTTACCAGTATTAAGCATATTTAAATGTAATTGCTCGTAGCTGAGCACTGCGTTAACTAGTGCAATGGCTTTGCAACATCGAGCAACGTAGCACAACGTAGAGCAATGTCGGGCAAAGTTGAGCAAAGTCGGCTAAACACAGCCACACTTCCTAGCCGGTCTGGCCAGTAGTAAAATAAAAAGCAATGACAGGGCTCAAACCCGGGATACTGTGCACCATAATCACAGTATTGAGCCACTAAGCCACGACATCACTTCACAGCCATGCACTTTCAACACACACAGACATATCAATGAAAGTTTACCCATTGCTAAGCAGGTGTGCCTTCAGCTGAGTTTTTTCAAAACTGGCCAATCACAAATAAGTGCGGGAAATGAGGCATATTTAAGCTCCATAGGTGGGAATACTTGCCATAACTGGTTGTAGCTCCCATCTGCAGGCAGCATGTCTGGTGCTGGAGAGGGCTCTCGATTTCGAGTGCAACGTTGGGGCATTGAGGAGTCAAAAGTAATGGTTTGGCTCCTTGTCTATAATCATGAGGATAGACTCCTGCTGGGCCAGTACCAGGGCACCCAATACAAAGTGGAAGCCTGGAACTGTCTAGCTCATGAACTCACCAGTGCCACAGGCGTCCCTCGGACTGGTGAGTAGGTCAGACACCACCATGCAGACCTGAAGAGACTCAAGGAGGATCAGCTAGACCAGTGGATCCAGGAGACCCGTGGGATGGAAAATGCCCCACTACTGAGTAAGTAGCCATGGAATTAAGTATGTAAGAATTGCTATTCTAGTCTATACTATGGATAGGTATGTCTCAATATCACTTTATTTACTTCACAGCTGCAGGTGTCCACACTGCAAACCAGCAAGCCTATGCAGATAGGCTGCTAAGGCTGCTCCACCAGGTAGGTTAGTAATTATTCTGCATGTACTGTTATATAAAATAAATGAGACAGCCTGAAATGAAGTGTTTTAACCCAATAAATAAAGATATAATAATTATTTAATAATTATTCTGCATGTACTGTTATATAAAATAAATGAAAGAGCCTCTAGAAAAGTGTTTTAAGTCTTTAATAAAGGTATAATTCCTAGAGTGTGTCTGTGTCATTTTCTTTGATATGTTGTTGTATTCTTGCATTATAGAAATAGTACTGTTGTATTAAGCGCTGTTAACCCACACTTGGGTAGGCCAATATAAAGTGGATGAAGGGAGTGCCAGTAGCTTTTAAGCATATTTACAGTCCTCAACTGTTGGTTCATGCCCAGCATGTACAGGTTAATCTGGCACATGAGTAGCTTGGTATTGTGTTCCCCAGAAATGTCAGTGTGCTGCCAGAAATGTAGGCAGCTGTTAACATATAACTGATAATTTCACCTGAACATATCTAGATAATTATAGGAAAGTAGAGCTGTCAGTGTACCATCTCAGCAGTAGTGTGTCTAAGCAACTCACAAAATATGTAGCAGTAACATCTGCATCCCGGACAGTGTGTATGTCAGATACAGCTCATATATATAAAGATCTAGCAAAACCCATTGCACAATTTAAGGACAATTGTGTAGTGTAATAATACATGTAGGGGACATATAACTGCAGTTAATAGGAATGTAGTGTAAACTAGAAGGATATATAAGTTGTTAATGGAGCTATCTTTTTCCACCCTACTGTATGTGCATAAAAAAATGCAATTCCACACCTCAATGGGTATGTCTAATCTCAAAACATTTGTTGGGACATATGTCCTATTGGTTTATAAATATCTGCATTTATTTCGATGCATGTGCCCTGTTCAAATACCACAATATTGGTGGGCTGCTGCCATCAATTAAACCTGCATGCTGTTTTAATGTCCACTGCTGTTCTATATATGCATGTGTTATGTTTGCTGTTCAACTGTTGGAACTCTGGTGTGTTGGGTTAATGGGAATACTTCTGCATGCTGTTATAACTAATTGGGAATGCTGTTGACTGTTACTAATCCATATGTTCATTAAATCCTCCAAAACATAGAACGTATCAGCGGACCCACCTGTCCCACCTCAGCTGGCAATGGCACCTGGCAACAGCACGTCCATTGCTCAGCCTGGGACCTCCTCCTCCAGTGGCCCTGTGCCACCTTCGGGTGGAAGCGCTGCAGGGAATGGGGCTCGACCCCCCCGTGCAAGTGTGGGGAGAGGAGGGCCACCTATCACCCTCTGAATGTTCCGGGCTGTGGTGCGTAGGGAGATCGAGCATTCTGTCACTGATCCTCTATGCCAGCTTGAGGCATGAGTGGTGTGACTCACGTGTGAGCCTGCCCCTCCTACGCAGCCCCCAGTGCAGCCACCCTCTGGGCTGTGAAGTGCAGTGGTGACTGCCCATGGGTGGGGATCTCAGTTCCACTGTTGCCATCTGTGGGCTCATGGGCTTGCGATTTCCAAACATACTTCCCCGTCAATGGTGTTTGCCCACCACGTGTCATATTCCGCCCCTGTATGCGTCTTGTTTGTCTTGTCTGTTTACCTCCCCAACCTACCTCCCCAAATATACCTACTTCACCTACCCTACATTCCACTCTCACCTGAAAAAAAAAGGGCAATCTGCTCCCAAAAAAATACGCCACATACATAGCCGCCCATTTTACACACATGTCCACTGGACACATAAAATGTAATTTAATTGGAAGTACAACATACCTTGTTGTCCTCACCCCTCTCTCAGGGGTGGAAGGTTTCATATTTCCCTCTAAATTTTTTGCATATGCACAGCTGTTGCTATTAAAGAAATGGGCAGCTATGGACCTTCCCTATACCCGTCCTGCACATCCCGAGCTGTTTTCCCTACTGTCTTTCCCTCTTTGTGCCCCTTTTTCACCACTTTCCTATCTCCCCATTTTCTTTTCTTTTCTTTCAAAGAAATGAGCACGGGGTTAGCGGGAGTAAACACGTTTAAGCAGTAGTTAGCGAATTTGCACAAGTGCGCACTTCTGTGTGCTTAGCTAAGCATTGCTAAGCATCGTGCAAACCCATGCAAACCCGCTTACAACTGCTTAAAAGTGCCTTAGTCACTCTGTATGTGAGGGACCTTGTTCTGCTCAGCAGCAAAATAAAATACCTCCGTCAGTCGTGAACCAGGACCTTGTACACACTGCACTGTATGAAGTACCACTAAGCCACGGCAGATGTACCACAAGGTGGTGCTGAAATAAATATATCATGCATCAGAGTGACTGAATGTAAAGGAAAAATAGGAATGCCATAACACACAACTTGTTCTGTGGATCTTTACCAGCAGTTGTTGTGGAACTGCATTACATGACTGTGATAAGAGAAGCAGCCATTCTAGCAGGAAATAATGTTACAGCAGCACTTTACAACCCCCACACAGTATCATAGCAGGACGAACACTGGCATATCTGATTAGGGCAGAGGCCATACCTCCCAACTGTGCCTAATTTTCTGGGATGTTCCTGATTTTGAAACAAATTTTAGCTGTGTCCCTCTGAATCCCTCTGAAAAGTACTGATGTTGGCCAGAAAGGTGGTGAATTACACTTAATGAATAATGACACTGCTTGTACTTCAGAAAAGGTGTATTAATCCATATGCTCTGGTTCTCTCAAAGTCTCAACTTAATGGCACTAATATTTTAAAGGTGTACCTCACTTTTACCTACTTTTCCCTGAATCTGTTCAAATATGTACCTGAGTGTTTGAGAGGCCTGGCAGAGGCAGAAACACACAGGCATATCAGCTTTTCTGCTGTTACACACTGTGCAAATAGCTTTGGAAGGAGTTCCAGAAGCATACCCTTATGTAGGAGTAAAACACTGAAATACCAAAAGATGTAGCCATGTACTGGTAGCAACCAACTGTAACAATGCCATTGTTCCAGTGCTGAAAAGACCAGTGTGGTGCACAGACAAAGAATAACAGGCTAATCTCTGGCTACCATGTGGATAGGTCCACAGTTGGGAGCTACACAGACAGACCACTTGCCTTGATACACAGCAACCCTTTAAGTCCAGCAAGATAAAATTCACACAATAATACATAATGCTCTCTGTACTTCTGCACCCCTACCCAAATGAGGAATATACCTGTGTGTTCAGGGTCTACCTAGGATGTAGGTAGGCATACTCAGTACTGAAATTTGTCCAGTTTTCTTGAGCAGCCTGTGCTAATGTCAACACTAAAATAACACAAACTGTTCAGAAGTGAGTAAATTAATATTCACAGTATAGCAGTTCACAAACAATTCATGTGCCAAAGGAATACATCTCAATAACTAGTTTTGTATGGCAGTTAATTGTACAATTAGAAAAGAAAGTACATACTCCCATGTATCTTGGCATAGCATTTTGAGTGGTGAGTACAATTCTACACTGACAAGTGTTTACTGGAAGCAACAACATTCAGGTCTGAGTACAACATTTAAATCACTGAATCATTGGCTACACCCCTGGCTTCAGATATAAGAACTATACCAACCTTCTGCCTTAAACAACGATGTCCATAGCAAACAAGCATGATCCCCATCTTGGAAAGTTGAAAGGGCCATGCCTACCTGAGTTTTATATATATATATATATATATATATATATATATATATATATATATATATATATATTCACAGAGAGAGAGAGAGTCATATATACTCATACACATCCACTTCTACTTGTTGCAATAGATTCTATGTAAAGTTGACTGAGTGTGATGGTCAATGTGTTGGTGAATATGTCAAAGATGTGTATTTTTGGGATAGCTTAGTGGAAAACTGTTTCTGTCATGGTATTATAGGTCCTTGCTTTGATCCCAGCAAAAGCTGTGTATGCTGTTGCTAGGCAGATAAAGCACTATGACATACAGTCTGATGTAGTCCCTTGGTCTTAACTGGGGTGTGTCATTGGAGGCTAAAGCACTACATGTATGCTTATTGATTGGTACTGATGTTGAATCCAAATCCTGTATGTACTGTAGTACTACTTGAAGCTCTGGGCCTAAACAGCGAAGTATGGTGTATGTCCACATTGCTTGGGACCACTGTTTTGTGTGGTCCCTGTAATCATCACAGATTAGATTCCTCAAGCTTAAGATTTTGTAAGTACTGACACACAGTACTGTATGGTACACACGTAAAGCTTATCTGGGTTGCCATACCTTTGTGTCTTGTAATTATGTCTGATGTGTGTGTGTGGGTATGCCTGTAACATGACCTCTGTCATATGTGTGTTACAACATATAACTGTGTATCTAGCAACATTTATAGTTTACTACAGCAGTATGGCACCTATATTCACAATTGTGCACATAGTTTGGCCACGGGTTTGCCATCAACAAGTTGTGTGGTATAATGGTAATACTGTAACTGGACCTTACAAACATTGCGATGGATGACATATTTCTTTATGCATTGGCTTGAACTATATCTGCTGTGGCTATGTGGTGCATTGTGTTGCATACAGTGTGCCAGGTACTCTTCTATAGTCTTATATAGTGATTTTATTTTGTTGCTGTGCAAAACATGGTTTATTATATAGAGTGTGCCAGGCACTTTCAAGCAGTTGTGAGGTGAGCACTGATAAGTGGTAGTGAAAGTGTTTAATCTCAGTCAGCTAATAGGTTGCTATATATGGCAGTTCAGTGATATCTGTACTGTTTAATGTTAAATGTGCCATATGACTTGCTCATACATATCTTTTCTTTATGTCTTCCAGGGATCATGGCACACCGTAGAAATCCTATCTACAGTAGTGCTGAAAAGGAGATTCTTACCAGCTGTATGATTCAGAACTACAGCCTACTATTCTCCAGAACCAGCCAAGACCAGCAGGAGCATACTGCAATGTGGCAAGATGTTGTCCGGAGGCTAAACAAGGTAGGCCTGCAAAACCGGACATATGAACAGGTATGCCACCACTGCAGTGATCTACTTAGACATGTCCGTCAGCGTGCTTCTGATGTATGGAGACAACAGCTTGCAACAGGTGGTGGGGTTAACATCCATCCCCTCTCACCAGAGTGGAGGAGCTGCTCCTGAGCCTGGTGGCACCTGCCCATCAACAACAGCAGCAGACATTTACCATGATTGAGGTAGGAGCCACCCAGCAAGAACACATGGAACATGCAGGCAACATGGCATATCTGTAGACTACTGCTACCTCTATTGGTAGATCATGCATATGTGAGGTGTGTACTGTGTATTTAGAAGATGTGGAGCCTATTGTTGTGCAATACTGATCATTTGGAACATAATCTGTAGGCCTGTGAATATAAACTGTTCTACTGTAAGATTGCAAACCCACAGTAGCAATGCCACAGCTGTCGCCACTGACAAACTGTCTCATATCTATGTAGGTCTTTCTGGTGTGACAGCAAGGCAGTGGACAGATGCTGGTGAGTGTGTTCTACATTTATTATTGCAAATAAAAAGTGCATGTCATAGTTAAGGTGTAGGCCATGTACACATGTAACACACCTACCCATAATGCATGGCTGTGCATGTTTGCTGTGAGACCACGCACATCTCACTAATGTGCTTAGCTGCCTCAAACACATGCAATACACAGACCATCTCAAACAAATGTGGCTACACTGTAGTGACCATTGGATAGGCAGAGTCGATACACAACATGCACATAACATACACAATTATGTCATACACAGAACATGTTAACATGCTACACATGAAGGATTCACAAACCCTCTGTAAAGTCACACTCCAGTATCCCAAACGTCATCCACACAGCACACATAATATACCTGAGGGGTAGAGGCCTATCATGGGGCAGTGAAACACTCTGCAATACACAACACATTCATTTAGGGAATGCTCCTTATTGGCCTCCTTACAAACCCATGTAACAACTGGTTGTGAAATGGTGAATGTAGCCATGGTAGTGCAGTTCCGGTACAGCATGATAGGTGTTGGTTTGGGACACATTTGTAGCCTTGAGTAACCACATGATGCTTCATGATGATGGCTTATGCTACTACACTCCATCCAGTTATTGTAACCACAGTAATGCACATAGCTTTCATTGCTATACACCTCAATGTTGTGTGTGTGCAAACATATGCACATGTAACCAATATGCATACCAATCACCATTTGCACAACTGACACATATATGTCTTGTGATGCTATTGAGTGGCTAGGTCATATGACACACATTGGGTATGTGTGATGTTTAAATTTGCAGCTGTGTTTTAGCATGCCATATCATGGATGACATTGGCATGTTCACAATATGATCTACACTCTCCATAACTACTGTACATTGGATATGTGGACCAATGGTATTCCATCAGTTATACATGCACCACTGATCTTGTGTGTATACACATCATGCATGAGCTAAAACTGTGTCCACAATTATTTGCTAAAGACACAGAAGCTCTAATCAGAATTGGATATATATGTGACACACAGATACACATCCAGCTGTGGTATGTAGACCTGTGAGTGATGGTGCACAGTACATTACAGAGTTTTAAATACTTGCACAGCAATGTTGTGTCCATGTATGCATTGCGTTCCAGGGGGAGGTCAATCACCAAGCAACAAAACACATGCATCAAAGGCATGTATACTGTTAGTAACAAGGACTGTCTATACTTGCACTGCATGCTGTTGAGCAACACATGTCCTGCATGCTGACATGTGTGATATGACTGTTTTGCTTGTGATATTGTATCCCACCATCAACTGCTATTGAGTATGTTCTGAGATTGCTGGTGGTGTGTGTGTGCGTGTGTGTGTGTGTGTGTCTGTGTGTGTGTCTGTCTGCTTTAGTGAGGAGTGTATTTGTGTGTGTGCATGTGTGCATATGTGCATGTGCATGGGTGCATGTGCGCATGTGCATGTGTGCATGTTCATGTGTGTGCATGTGTGCATGTGTGTATGTGTGCATGTGCATATGCATGTGTGTGCACGTGTGCATGTGTGCATGCATGCATGTGCATGTGTGCATGTGCATGTGTGCATGTAGTCTGACATTATGTACAGGTCTTAAAGTGCATTTCCTGTTTTCCTCTCACAGGTGCTGAGGTGGGGCTGGTTCAGTGCAGCAGGGAACCTGATGTCACTGACACAGATAGTGATAATGAGGATAGGCGTGTTGAGGCACAGGCAGGTTTGTCAGGGTCTGTTGTTGGGCCACCAATTGACAGTACACAAGTCTCCACCCCATCCATGCACACAGTCATACTGCCTGTACATCCATCATCACCAATGCCCTTAGCAGAGGGACAGTGTACAGTCAGCACTGGCCAGAACAGTGTGGTATCTATGGCAGATGCATCAGGACATAGCAGCCATAGCCAGATGTCTGGAATGGTACCACATAGGCAGATGCCCAGGGGTTCTCGTCAGAGCACTGCTGGTCATCATGCCCCTGGCAGATGTGCCACAATTCTTACAACCACACACATGTTCCAGGCTGTCATGGAGACACAAGCACATATGGAGCAGTACACCAGACAGGGACTAAGAGCACAGAGGGCTCATAACACCTCTGTAAATGACAGTATCGTTGACCTAGCAGGTGCCATATGTAATTACACTGAGGTCATTGATAGACGTTGGGGTGAGACATTAGATGTCCTCCACAATGTCATGTCTATGTGTCAGGACAGTGCGGGATGGTTGAGACGTCGACGTGGATGTATGCCAGCAACATCATCAGATGGCAGTCGCCGTGGACGTCCATCAAGTCATAGCCGCTCCCGTAGTGCCAGTACCAGCCCCAGCAATGTTGGGGGGGGCTGTCCATAGACCGTCCTAGAAGACCATGTGCACGTGTCTCTGGCCAGTCCCAGCAGGGACCTGGATCTAGTGTACATATGTCAACCTCTGAGGATAGTACCCAGTCTGGATTAGTACCAGATACTGTCTATAGCACCCCTGCCAGGCACAGGTCCCATATCCATGGCCAGAGATGGTGCTCTGTAAAGCCTGCCAGGTACAGTCTGTAGCTGTCCCACAAATCCCCGTATATGGCAACCACATGGTGGAACTGTGTGCATGCAGACACACACACATAAACTAGACACCTAGGGCAAACACATACCTGCACACATTACATCCACATTGGCCCATAACAGTACTCTTGGCCCTCACACACACACACACTCACACACATGTGG
Organism: Protopterus annectens; assembly: GCF_019279795.1. Classification (NCBI taxonomy): domain Eukaryota; kingdom Metazoa; phylum Chordata; order Ceratodontiformes; family Protopteridae; genus Protopterus; species Protopterus annectens. The sequence continues at coordinate 1,778,151,559 of NC_056731.1, forward strand.
CTCAATGTAGGCTTCTGGCAAACCAACACCACACCCTGTGCATATGATGAAACCTGTGCCACCTCCTGTCATCTGTAACATTGATGCAGGAACAGGCTAACATGGTGCTGATGCACAGGGTGACTTTATTACAGTATAGCAATGTTTTAATGTGTAACATGTTGTTGGCAGTAAAGTGTAATTATATCCTTGAAGGTGTAGCTGAGCAGGCATGATGCATTAAAGCTATAATTATCAATGTAGTATTGTTTACACCAGTGTTTATTCCAACTGTGTATTGTCTGCCCATGTGCCACTTGGCTGATGTGTGTAATTTTGTTAGCATGTGTTATAGAGTGGACAGTAAGTGTGGGATGTGTGCAGCACAGATTTGCCGGTGTACATTTGTGAACATGGTTGAGGTGCACTGTCTGCATGTACGTGCATATTGGACACATGGGCAGGGGGACATGCCCTGTATTAGACAGTGTTAACACTCCATAGTTTCTATTGGTGGCCAGTATGCATTGTACTACACACATTTTGGAACGTGAGTACATGTGTGTGTATGACACGGTTTGACACTGTGTTGTGGGTGATACTGTTGTTACTATCTGTCATTGGTTTGCATTCTGGTAGTATACATAACCTCAACAGTCTGCCCATAAACAATTGTTAGATGATGGCTTGACAAATGACACACAGATGTAGGACACACAGTAACATTTTCAGCCTTCAAGTACTATTCTATGCCAGTACCAAGTGGTATTCACCTGCACTCAGTCCTGGGACCACTCCTGTTTGGCATATAGCTTTCTTAGGTACAAGCAAACACAGTAGGGATATGTCTGGCCATGTTTGGCAGTGCATACTGTGGGCTATAATGCATTCTCCAGATGACACACACATCCTCCAAAAGGGTATCATACAGACAGATACCTGGTGTCAAACCCATGCTGTAAAGCTATAAGCTAAATAAAGCATAGTCATCCACTTTTACAAAACATAGTATCCCCAGAGTACCACATAGGTAGTAGCCCCCAAAATGTGGAACAGGTACCGATGTATACATAGAGCCATGTGTTAAGTCATCTCTCCTTTGATAATCACATTTCCAAAGGGTTTCGGAAATCCCTCTGTGGATCACATAAGCAATAAGGGGTCTGGATCCATATCCACAAAGATTGTTGCACACCTATAATAAATAGCCATCTTTGACAGACTTTGCTGCTTTTGAACAGGTTTCAAATATACCTCAGGCATAAACCCCCACTCACACTATTCAATAGAAACAGTAATGAGTGTATGTGAAATGGATGACATAGGCCAGGGATCACTGGAGTGGCTAGGCTTGTCACAAGCATACAGATGTGACCTAAGGTCTGGAAAGTGGCAGCACACTCTGGCAAAGATAACAGATAAGTTCATGGAGAAAGCAGGGTTCCCACCTATGAAATAATTGAGGTCACATGTATGTATATGTATTTGCCACACAGCTACCCTTCATGTAATGCACATACTGCTGTCATTGTGATATGTCATACAGTAGTAAAAGCAAAACCCATGACACATTGACCAACAGTGTCACACGCACACTCACCAAGTGCAGGATTCAAACCTCTACCTAACTACTTTATGATATTACAGCAGCACACATTTACATAACGATCTATACAAATTACTGGGAGTTATCCTTTCCACAGGTATATTTGTAGGATGGTGACATCATCAGACTTGACAAAGATGAGTATACCACTTTTAAGGTGTTTTAGTAGTCTTCAAAAGGATTGTGCCTCTCCACGGTGACACATACACACAGTTGGTAAGTGCAGGATTCAAATCTCTATCTAACTATTTCATGATAGTATAACAGTATGCATTTACACGACACACTACGCACATTACTGGGCACTCTTTTTCCACAGGTATATTTGTAGGATGGTGACATCATCAGACTTGACAAAGATGAGTATACCACTTTTAAGATGTTTTAGTAGTCTCCTAAAAGATTGCTCCTTTTCACGGAGACACACACTCTCACACAGTTGGCAAGTGTAGGATTCAAATGCCTACCTAACTACTTTATGAAATTAGAGCAGTACGCATTTATATGATGCGCTATACATATTACTGGGAGTTCTTTTTTCTACAGGTATATTTGTAGGATGGTGACATCATCAGACTTGACAAAGATGAATATACCACTTTTAAAGTGTTTCAGTAGTCTTCAAAAAGGTTGCTCTTCTCCAAGGAGACACACACACTCCTACAGTTGGCAAATGCAAGATTCAAACCCCTACTTAATTACTTTATGATACTAGAATAGTACGCATTTACACAATACACTATACACATTACTGGGAGTTATTCTTTCCACAGGTATATTTGTAGGATGGTGACATCATCAGACTTGACAAAAATGAGTACACCACTTTTAAGTTGTTTCAGTAGTCTTCAAAAAGGCTGCTCCTCTCCAAGAAGACACACACAAACAGTTGGCAAGTGCAAGATTCAAACCACGACCTGATTACTCTATGACATTACAGCAGTACACATTTACACAACACACTATACACATTTCCGGGAGTTTTCTTTTCCACAGGTATATTTGTAGGATGGTGACATCATCAGACCTGACAAAGTGGGTTACATTAGGTGACATTAGGTGGGCTACGTAGAAGGAATTTCTAAACACTTTGGCAATGTGATCATCAAAGGAGAGTTTACTATCTACCAAGGTCCCCAGGTCCATAATTACATTCTCTGTACATACTGGATTACCACCTATGTGGTAATTTGTGGGCACTTTGTTTTATCCAAAGGGGATGACAATGCATTTTTTTGCATTCTGCTTGAGGGCATTGTTTTGACACCAGGTATCTGTCTCTGTAAGACCCTTCTGGAGGATGTCTGTGTCAGCCGTAGAGTCGATTATGGACCACAGTTAGCAGTCAAGTGCAAACTTGGTCAGCCATACTCCTCCCATGCTTGCCTGTACCTCTGAGCAGTATCTACTGAACAGGTGGGGTCCCAGGACCAAGACCTGTGGGATGCCACTTGTGACTGGTTTAGAGTCTGACATGGCACCCGCAACTCTGACCATGTGTGTTTGATCTGTGAACCAATTGGTCACCCATCCTGTGACATAGGGGTTAATGTTCAAGCTGGTAAGCTTGTCCATGATGCCAGAGTGGAGAATGGTGTCAAATGCCTTAGTGAGGTCCAGGTGGGCTGTCTGGACTACTTTTACCTCCATCTATGTCCTTGGTAACTGTTTCAAAGAAGTCAACTAGGTTTAGAAGGTAGGATCTGCCTTTAACAAAGCCAAATTGGGTAGAGTCCAGTGTCTGGAGGTTCCCAATGTCTCTGTTTATGGGTTCCATGATAATTTGCTCCATAGCTTTGCAGACCAGGCTGAGTAGGCCTATACAGCAATAGTTTCCAGGTTCTGTTGTGGCACCACCTTTGTGGAGCTGGATGACTGTTGCTGTATGCCATTCTTTGGGTACATAGCCTGTGGTAAGGTTGAGTCTGGACAGTGAATGTAGGTGAGGGTGTAGTTCCTTTTGGGGCTGGTGTAAGACACAGCCTGGGACACCATCCAGTCCCATTGATGCTGTGTTCTTAGCTTTGGAGAGGCTGTTTTTACCTGCATGTCCATGATGTCTGGGGCTCTGCATTCTTCTGGGATGGACACAGGCCCTTTTCGGGGTGAGGGGGGGTGAAGTTTGCACTGAAAGTGTCCGCCAGGATGTGGGCAATGTCAGTTGGTTCAGTGCATTTTTTGCCATTTTGCAATAGCTGACAGCATATTTGAGAGTTGCCACCTAAATGTTTGGTATAGCTAATGGAGGCTTTGTGGTTGTTATTCTTAGATTCCTTGGCAATTTGTCTTTAAAAACTGGCCTTGGATTATTTTATGTGCGATCATTGTTCCTTCCTAATAATGATCAGTGATGCCTTTCCTTTTGTGAAGTTTGCTCTATCATGTGTTAGTTTCCTCCTTCTGTTGTATAGCTTATTTATGGGCAATGACCACCAGATTGGTTTCTTCTTTTTGGAGGAGTGCATCTTGGTTTTATTTGGGATGTCTCAATCCATGCATCCCTGTAGATGCTCATAGAATGCACTTGTAAATGATTCTGCAGATTGTATAGCATTATCCTATAGCAAGGGGGCTTTGGAACTTTCCACTTTGGTCTTGAGAAGTGTGCAGTTTGCTTTTGAAAATTTCTTCACAGTGGTTTCCTTGACTGGGGGGGGGTGTGGATGTCCAGTGTGATTACTTTATGGTCTGATATTACTAGCGAGGGGTTTATCTCTGGTGTGGAACACTGATATCCCATGTTGGTGATGATCATGTCCAGTATGTTGTCACCCCTAGTGGGCATGGTGACCAGCTGTTCCAGGGCGTTTGAGGTTTTTAAACTCTAGGAAGCATTGGGCAAAGGACGTTGTACACAAGTAATTCTCCCAGTCAATGTTTGGGTAGTTGTAATCTCCTCATATAATGGTGTTTGGTAGGACCTTTATATTTTCCAGTGTTCTCAGGAATACTGAGTGAGGTTCCTGAGACAAGGTAGGTGATCTGTAGCAGGCTACAATCTGGAAAGCAGCTTTGCCCAATGTTAGTTGCACTTGCATGGGCTCCAAGGCCTCATGCTGTGCCACTAACCTGAAGATGTGGGTATCCATAAAGTAAATGGATACACCCCTTCCTTTTGTATTTCACTCTGGGTTTTGGGGCCGAAGATCAGAGGGATTGTGAATGTTTTACATGGAGCATGTCCAACAGCTCTGTGTTTGACATAGCTTTGTTTGTTAGACAGAGGTCACCTCTGAGTAGGCGATATGCGAGAGAGTACAGCTGGAGCATTTTGAGATGGTCTGTGTATGGTATGTATTTCAGGCCACTAATCCTCTTTGTGAGGTATTTCTGCAGGCTTTCCAGTTGTTGTAGATGCCTTGTGAGGTACATAGTAAAAAGGGGCGTTGTACTCTATTATGGATCTAGTGAGTGATGAGTAGAGGGGAACAATGTCCTCTTCTATTCTGCATGAGACACCTTTTGTGATGAGGTGTGCCACGTACAAGGATTTCCTGACTACTGTGGGGATGTGATTATCACAGGTGTGTCCACTGTCCACCTGTGACCCAAGGTCTCTTATCACACTTTCAGTGTTAAGTATACTACCACCTATGTTGCAGTTCATGGCGATTTATAGCTAGTTTAGTGGGTTTATCTATAATTCCAGAGTGGGGGATAGTGTTGAAAGCCGTGGCAAGATCTACATAGGCTGTGTGAACCACCTTACCCTTGTCTACGGTTCTGGTGACTGCTTCAATGACGTCTATCAGGTTTAGGAGACATGATCTGCCTTTTACAAACCCAACATGGTTGTGGCCCAGAGTTTAGAGATTACCAATGTCTTTTTTATAAGTTATATGATGATACATTCCATGGCCTTGCAGAGCAGGCTCATCAGGCTAATGGGGTGCTGGTTCCTGGGGTCTGTGGTGTCTCCCCCCTTGTGTAGTGGGATAACCGTCACTGTGCGCCATTCAGCAGGCACAAAGCCTGAGGTGAGGCTATGACTGAACATGGTACATAGGTGTGGTGCCTGTTCGTTCTGTAGTTTGTGTAGAACACAGCTTGGGATGTTATCTGGTCCCATGGATGCTGTGTTCCTGGCTTTGGAGAGTGTTTTTTACCTGTGCAGCCATGATGACAGCAACTTTGCAGTCTTCCATTATAGAGATGTGCTCTTTCAGGGGTGAGAGGGAGGTAAAGTTAGTGCTGATCCTATCTGCCAGGATGTTGGCAATATCAGTTGGGTCTGTATATTTAGTGCCATTGTGCTGCAAACTCAGAGCAGATCTGAGTGTTGCCATTGAGATTCTTGAGATAGCTATAGAATGCTTTGTGGTTGTCTTTAGAATCAGTGTCAATTTTGTTTTCATAACTAGCTTTGGAGGATTTTATCAGGGATCACAGATTCTTACTGATGTTGACCATGGAGCTCCTCCATTCATGGGATTTTACCCTCTTTTACAACAGTTTCTTCCTTCTGTTGTGCAGTTTGTTTATGGCAGGGGAACACCAGATTGGCTTCCTTTTCTTGGAGGATAGCATCTCGGTTCTGTTTGGAATAGCATGATGCATGCAGTCGTGTAAGTGCTTATAAAGTGCAATTGTGAAGGATTCAGTAGTCGTAACTGTATTGTCCATCTGCATGGGTGTCCTGCAGTTCACCACTTCTGTCTCAAGAAGCATGAAGTTGGCTTTGGAGACATTTTTTAACATGGCTTCCTTAATGGGGGTGTGGGTCCAGAATGTGGATATGTAGGGTAATTAGCTTATGGTCAGGTGGGACCAATGAGGCACTGACTTCAGGTGTGGAACACCGGTCACGCAGGACAATCCAAACCAGATAACCAACACAAATAACCACAAAGTGAGCTAAATGCTACTCATTGCCAGAAGTCTCAGCCTCCAGATGCACACACTTGAGGCACTTCTCATTATGGAGAATATTGATATCTGTGCAGTAACAGAAACCTAGTTCAAGGCTCCAGACAGCACACCAGCACTACCAGGATACTACTCATTACATACCTTCCAGCATCAGAACCTGAATCATAGCACATAGGATGAGGATGTATCCATATTCATCAAGGATACCTACACCTCTCTCTACATGCTCTCTACAGGATATGTACCCATAGAATGTTGCACAGCAATGTTCTTCACACTCCACAGGGGTGGGGCCACAAAAACCCCTTGGCATTCATGCTCTATGAGCCTGATGAGTGTGTTCTGCAAGGCAATGGAGCCAATCGTAATGGAAGTCAACAATACAGAGATTGGAAACCTTCACACAGTTGAGCACACCCAGTTTGGCTTTGTCAAATGCAGACCACGCCTCCTGAACTGGGAGGATTTCTTTGACAGTTACCCAGGCTACAGATGAATGAAATGAACTCAACGCAGCCTACCTATACCTCGCTAAGGCCTTTGACACCATTCCCCAGTCAGGTATCATAGATGAACTCACCAACCTGGCCATGAATCCATACATAACAAGATGGATTGCAAACTGGCTCACAGATAGATCCCACACATTAAGAGTTGCTGGCTACATGTCAGACTCTACACTGGTAACAACTGGTGTCCCCCAGGGTTCAGTCCTGGGTCCCTCCTGTTTGATATAGACTTCACAAATGTACATGCCAACACAGGAGGGTTGTGGTTGACTAAGTTTACTGGGAACTGTAAAGTGTTTGCCATAATAGATACCCCGGAAGACAGACATATTCTCCAGAAGGGACTCTATGAGACAGATGTGTGGTGTCAGAATCATGGCCTCAAGCTCACTGTGGAGGAATGCATAGTGATCCTCTTTGTTGAAAACAAAATACTCACAAACTACCACATAGGTGTTACCCCCTTAAAATGACAAGGTGATAAGGGATCTGGGGACACAAGTAGATAGTCATCATTCCTTTGACAACCATGTTGCCAAAGTGATTGGGTGATCCTATGTGGCCCACCTAATCATCAAAGGGTTTGCATCAGGATCCAAAGTGGTAGTGTTGGCACTCTACTCTTACGTCATAAGACCCATCATTGAGTACAGTGCACCATTTTGGATGTACTCGACTTAGCATAGCCAGCAGCTGTAGAGACCACATAGGTACCTCACCAAGAGGATTACTGGCCTCAAACAGTTGTGTTATGCAACACAACTGGTAAAACTAAATCTGTTCATTGTTGCATACTGCCTACTCAGAGGCACACTCTGCCTAACATACAGAGCCATGTCCAACACATAACTGTTGAACATGCTCCATCTACAGATAACAACATTGAGTCACCCTACACATTCCAGGGATATGAACCTCATCACAACAATGAATACAACATGCTGGTGGGATGCAGTACCACCCCAGACACTTGCCTTACTGTGGAACAGAGTCCCAATGTACATCAGACAGAACCCCTCGCTGACACTCTTCAATTGGAACCTTGATGAGTGGATGGGAAACAGACAATTCATGCCAGGCATCACATCAGCATCCCCACATGAAAGGGGCTTAGGGTACTAACTATTAGAACTAGGCATTGGGAGACTACCCAATGGTGTGTTGAAAGATGCACAACTTGCGTAGGCTGATATATGCCTTCATGGCGATAGTCTACTACATACCTATGAACCTATGTGACAGGTACATGTCTACAGATAGTAGATGTGTACTTCATTGTACAGTCATGTTGTACAGCAGGCACATGGACCACATACACTGTATTGCTTACAGATACTGGTGGCTGTTATGTACAGTGGGAGAGATGTGCACCTCATGTCTTTCATGCCATTGGGATGTGTGCTGGGTGGGACAGTCCTGGATGGCTCCCTGTCATGGTCACCCTCTTATACACATCTCTGCCCATCCATCTTTGGCTTATTATACTGTGTTCCCCCTACATATATATATAGGTACATAAGTAGGTAATAGGCTATCTGCCTGAAGGCATATATTAGTATGGCCAGAGTGTGCAGCTATCACCACCCATGGAGTTAGTTCCCTAGGCGTCTGTGTAGTAGAGCTGATGAAGTGATCCATGGTGTGACAGTTCAGTTTCACATACACTCATCAAGGCTCCTCTGGAAGAGTGTCAGTGAGAGACTCAGCTTAATGTCGGTTGGGAGCCTGTTTCAAAGCAAGGGAAGTCTGTGAGTTAGTAATGTATCCCTCCAACATCTTCTATTTAATGTTGTGATGATGATATCCCTAGAGCATGTGGTACAGCGAGCTTGGGTTTACTTCAGATAGCACATGTACATCAGTTCTGCATTGGACCTGGACCGGTCTGTTGGGCAGAGATCTCCTGAGTAGACAGTATGCAACAGAGTACAGATTGAGTTAAATTCAGTTTTGTTGCATGGGGCAACTGGGTGAGACCAGTAATCCTCTTGTTGAGGTACTTCAGAGGTCTTTCCAGCTGCTGAAAGTGCCTAGTCAGATTCATCGCAAGTGTGTTGTGGTACTCTCTAATGGGTCTGATGACTGATGAGTAGAGGTAACCTCCTTTGACCTACATGCAAAGACCTTGGCAGTTTGTGGGAACACATAACATGATTTTCTAACCACTTTGTGAATGTGTTTCTGGAAGTAGAGATGACTATCCACATGTGTCCATAGATCCCTTATTATCACCTCCATATTTAGGGTGTTGGCACCTATGCGGTATTTGTATGACTGTAGTTCGAGGCCATAATTTTGACACCATATCTGTCTGACTGAGACCCTTTTTAAGGATGTCCCTGTTGTCCCAAACATCGATTATGACAACTTTTTTGCAGTCATCCACAAACTTTGCTAAACATAGCCCTCGTGTGTTTGATTATATTTCTGAAAAGTATACATCAGACAGGAGGGGTCCCAGGACTGAGCCATGGGGGACAGCAGTTGTTACCAGCTTGAACAGGAGACCACAATTCTTACCTTGTGGGATCTATCTGTGCCCCAGTTGGAAATCCATCAGATGACATACATATTTATGCACAGGTTGTTGATTTTGTGGATACGACATGTGTCTGGGATGTTGGAAAAGGGCTTTTCAAGGTCTATGTGGGACGTGTGTAGCTCATTTCATTGATGTATACCCTGGGTGACTGCCTTGAAAACAGTCTAGCAGGTTTGGGAACCTTGATCTGCCCCTGACCAAACCAAAATGGGTAGGGTTGGGTGTTTGTAGGCTCCCAATAGCTCTGTTTATGAGTTCCATCATGATGGACTCCATGGCCTTGCAGATCAGGTTTAATAGGCTTATAAGACAATAGTTCCCATGGTCTGTTGTGCACCAACACTTGTGGAGTGTGCCAAACGTTGCTGTAACCCATTCAACAGTTACATATCCTGTACAGAGGGTGAGTCTCAACAGACTGTTCAGGTGCAGGGTCTGTTTGTTTTGGAGTTCACATATGACACAGCTAGGGAAACCATGTCATCCCATAGACACCATGTTTTTAGGTTTGGAAAGAGCTATTTAACCATTGTATATGTGATTTCTGGATTTTTCACAATCTCCAGATATGATAATGAGCCCTTTTGTCAGTGAGAGGGGGGTAAATATGTATGAACCTGTTTGACAAGATGTTGGCAATGTCAGTCATGTACATGTATTCATTTACAGTTTGCACTGACTCAGAACATATATGAGTTTACATTGATATTTATGACATAGCGAAATAAAGCTTCATGGTTCTCTATGGACTCTTTGACAATATTTTTGCCAGAACATGGATTGGATAATGTTAGGAGTGCTCATTGTTTATTGATGATACTGATTGGAGATTTATTGATCTTCTTTGAATTTTCACTTTCTTTGAACAACTTAAGTACTTGTAGTACATAGTTTGATTATGACAGGAGTCCAATGTATTATATGGGTCTGTTTTCATATAACTGTGTGCGCAAGGCAGGATTGGTGAATAGTGACAAGTTTCTGGGGTAAGAACTGCAGCTGCCAGATATGTGTGGCCCACTGCTGTACTCAGACATGGCCTAAGTTTGTGAGCATGCCCAGTATGACCTTTCAGTATGTTGTTGACTGACATTTGCTTTGTTTATTTAAGTGTGTGAGCATGCCCAGTATGACCTTTCAGTATGTTGCTGACTGAAATTTGCTAAATTTGTTTAAGTGTGTGAGCATGCCCAGTATGGACATATATACTATATGTGTGTGAAAAATCAAGTTGGTTTTTACTTCAGGGCTCACCTTTGTGTTGTACATTGACAGGAAGCACACTGTGCCTGCAGGGCTTCCATGAGTCACTTTGCATAGACTTATCAACATTTCTACATACAGGGGGGGCAGCAATTAGTTGTACATTTCTACCCGGGGGGGCACACCTGAATGTTACTGTGGGTGTACATAGGATGAGGGGTTCACCTGACACTTATACACATTTGCTAGGCCTGCACTGCTATGTCAGGTACTCCATTTCAGTCTGTACTGTTGCCTATTGTACTGGCTTGAGGCATACTACTGTGCTACAGATCTTAGCTTCCAATTTCACGTATATTAGTTTGTGACTTCATAGCCTACCCAACCCACATCATACTGCCTGGCCTGCTGTTATCTGTCTGCATAGGCCTGGGGGGAAGTTACTCATATGCCTATTCAGAGGGCATGATACAGCATTTGTTTGTGTTTGCGTTAGTCTACAATTGTCCTGCTGTGTCTGTGCCAGTGAAATGCTGTCATGGCTTAGTGGTTCAGTACTGTGACTATAGTGCACGATATCCTGTGTTTGAGCCCTGTCACTGCTTTTTATTTTCCTGCTGGGCAGACCAGACTGCTTAAGGAACAGTGAAGCAGGTGTGAGCGTGTTTACCTGACTTTGCTCAACTTTGCCCAGTTTTGCCCGACTTTGCCCAACATTGCCCAACATTGCTCAATGTTGCCCGACATTGCGCTAGTTAGCGCATTGTGCAGCTCCATGCAATTGTGCTTAAATATGTTAAATAGTGGTAAAATGTGCTCAGCACTGCTTTATATTGCTTAAAATAGGGCAATCATGCCTCAGGTGGTGCTGCAGGGCTGCCTATGTTGGATGCACATAGTACACTCCCTATACATGTTTGAAAACAGGTAGTGTCAAGTTAGGCATCCCTTTTATTGTATGTGCGAGTCAGAGAGAGGTGTCATTTCCAGGGTTCCTACTGAGTCAGTATATGTGCTATGCATTGCCTCTTTGCCAAGGCCAAGGCATACTGGGCATGCCTCCTTCTGCCTACTGGGGCAGGCTCAGGTTGTTCCTTCTCCGAGTCAAGCTGTGCCTGTGCAGGCCTTGGCAATGGTGGGGGGCTGTTTGGCCCTGCCCCATGCTGTTCCTGCTGCAGCTGTTTTCACAGGATCATATTGTGTAGCATGGCACATACCATGTCAATTTGGGTACATGTAGTTGGTGAGTACTGCAAGGCTCCACCAGATGTGTCCAGGCACCGGAACCGTGACTTGAGCATCCTAAACATATGCTCAATAATGTTTCTTGTTTGTGCGTGTGCCTTATTATGGAGTTCTTGTTCAGGTGTATGTGCATTTCTGATGGGTGTCATCAGCCACAGCTCCAGTGCGTATCCAGCATCCCCAGCTAGGTGACTGTCAGAGGTGTCCCCATTGGCAAATCTCTGGTACAGCTGCATCAGATGGCAGATGTGGGAATCGTGGTAGCTTCCAGGGCAGCCAGCACACACATTCATTATTATGCCCTGGGCATCGCACACGACCTGGCAGTTGATGGAGGGGAAGCCCTTGCGGTTGATGTAGACCCTACCCTGCTCACTGGGTGATGCTTTGATGTGTATGTGTGTGCACTCTATTGCACCCACTACCTCAGGGTATTCTGCTATTTGGTGGAAAAGATGCATATTGCTGGCCAATGCCTCACAGGAATTGGGGAATTACACGTGGCCACCGACATGTGCTGACATGGCATCCAGGAACTGGTGCAGTACCCTGGATGCTGATGCCTGTGAAACCCCCATCATATCACCGGTTGGTCTCTGGAAGGTACCTGTAGCTAGTATTCATAGGCCAACACATACCTTGGCATCCACTCGGATGGGTTCCCCTTTGTTGATTTTGTGTGTGAGGTCTGGCCATCACAGCTCAACAATTTGCTGCAGGAGGTCTCTGTCCATTCTATAGCACTCCACTATCTCCAGCTCATGTAGCCCCTGGTAGGTTACCCTGGGTCTGTACACACTTCTCCATCTCCTCACTGTGGGTTGCTCAGCAGCATTCATAACATCACCACCCTCAGCATCTTGCACATGTTGGTTTATGATAGCAATAGCAGCCCCTAACATTTTGTCTGACTTAAGCTTTTTAAGTTTTCACTCTTTGTATACTGCAGTGTTGCAGAGTTCTTGGGTAAAAACAGGGGAGACTGCTGTTTGCAGAGTTTAAAGTGCTGGGCTGGGCTAGTCTGCTACTTGTGTAATTGGCTGATTCTGATATATTTCACCTGGCAGCTCTGCTAGTTCTCCTTGGTTAACTTCCTACTACTTCTTTTCCTTCCTTTTCCCTTTCTGTTTCCGCCCAGGGCAGCGCCACGCAAACAAGCGCAAATATGTGCACATGGGCCCACACACATGCACACACTGTGTGCACATTTGCAAGAAATTTCAGATATATCCACGGCGTACACCTCTGGTTTCTTGTTTTCAGCTAGGACAACTGTAGACATGCCTCTTGCAATCCTGAGCAACTCAGGGCAAACACAAGCCACTGTGCTCCAATAAGCTTACAGTCTTTCAGAAATACCCCCTCATGATGTCACCTATCTTCTACTCTACTACTCCCCTACTCCTACACTTACACTCTAGGGACATGGCTCACATGCCGGGAAAAATTGGGATTCACTATCCTTACCCTCATTTGCATAGGATTGCCTACTAATGCTTGGCTACATCTCTCACACTGAGCTTCCTCCCCTTAGCAACCACTACTCAGTAGCCATGTTGTTTTCAGCTTGCCATTCACCTGCATGGCAGAACAAGCTTTTTAGTGAAAATGCCCATTTTTGGCTATTTTTCAATTTTTTTCATTTTATTTAAAGCACCGCACGTTTGCGTGGCACTGCTCTATGCTTAAACACTGGAGATCGGGGAAAAAAATGGATTTTAAGGAGTTACAACATTTGCAAATGCCAATGGCCTTTTTTTTGGCCATTGGCATGCTTCCTCAACTAGATGCATCCTTTGTTTGGAGCTGTCATAGCTCCATTTAGCTATTTGCAGAACGGTACTCCGTTACCAATGGAGTACATTTCTGCAAATAACACTACTCTTACACGGACAGGTTAGTGTTTCCTGGATCGCAAATATATCTCATTTGCATAGCTTTCAGTGGCAAATGAGGTAATTTGCATACCTTAACACTGTCTGTGCAAGAGTAGCTTTAGAAGCTCTCATGCACGCTCCTGTCGGCTGTTGCTGGATTGCTCGGCAGACATATTGACTGTCTGCCGTTTTACACTAATCTTAGACTCTGTGCAAGCATTTGTAAATCCAGCCCTTTATATTTACAGCATCATTCAAATCTGGGGAGATATAGGAGACTAACCTAAATTGCCATTCAGCCTCCCTTCGAGCAACCGCATTCCTTTTATTTCCTCCCCTTAAATCCTGCCTAACTACTTCTAACACAGAAAAGGTAAACTTTTTCCAGTTTGTACAAACACTGGAATGTTTAAACAAAGGTTATTAGAATTTTTTGTTTTCATGGCATATTCATGTTCTAATATTCTCTTTCCTAAACTCCTACAGGACATCCCTACATAACAAGCAGGACATGTAGAACATAGAGCAATATAGATAATGCCGACAGTGCCACAGTTCCCCCTACCAGGAATCATTAGAGTTCTATCCAAATGTGCTAGGGAGATAAGGGGACCTTCATAGATAAACCTACAAGCTCTGCATCCAAAACACTTAAACATGCCCCCTCCACTAACACTCCTTGAATCAATATTGCTTCTATTAGATTCTAACAATTGTTTGATACTACAATTCTTTTTATAAACAAAGGATAGACTGTCTCCTAATACTTTAACAACATCAACATTACCTGCAATAACTTTCCATTGTTCACAGAGAATGTTACGTATGACATAATCATCCATACTCATCTCTAAACCATACCTGGGACCATCCAAATTGCTATTTGCATTAGCCAACTCTATGGATGTTAACTCTTTCTTATGAAATCCGTGTGTTAAAATAGGGGGAAAATCTTTATGTCTCCAGTTAATGACTTCTTCAGCTACCTTACTAAGCAGATCCTCCTGATACCCCCTATCAAAAAACAAACCCTTAATAAACTGTACTTCACTTAAAAAAATAAAATCATCCACGGTCATACGAGAGGCTCTAATAAACTGTCCTCTAGGGATGTTCCTCTTCATAAAATTTGGATGTCCACTTTTAAAATGTACATGACTGTTACAAAGTGTACCCTTCCTGTGAACAGTACTTGAAAAACTTTTACTAATGGTGTCCCGCATTATATTTACATCTAAAAATGACACCTTTAAACCAAAGTCACTTACAACAAACTTTAAAAAGGAAGTGCTTTGACTTAAAGCCTCAGCAAATTCCTGCACATCAAAGTTGTCTGTTCTAGCAATGAAAAACAGATCATCTGCAAACCTTTTGTAAAAAAGAATGTTCCCAAAACACAAAATGTTAGGTAAAATTTCCATGGCCCACCAACCTAAAACAAGGTTCGCATATGTGGGCCCAACAGTGGCCCCCATTGCTATACCCTTAAGCTGTTTGTAAAAATTTCCATTGAACATTAAATAAGCATTTTCCAATAAGGTTTCCTATAAACACATGTAAGAAATGATTTTGTTATTGCTTAGATCAGTATGTTTCCCAAAAACCATCTAACACAATCAACACCCACATCCTGTGGGATGCAAGTAAAAAGTGAAACTATGTCCACTGTAAACAAAATGAAGTTTTCATCACTTTTACTTAAAGAGAAAAGCATTAATTTATCCAAAAAGTCCCATGAATCAGCAATATAAGATGGAATTCTCTTAACATACGGTTTAAAAATATGATCTAAATATAATGATATACAAAAAGTAATCTTTGTATTCTCAAAACTGGAGCATTCAAGTCAAAACAAGTGCTACACGGGAATTATTATCACAGTCTTCCAGAAGCTGTTTGATGGCATTTCATAATGGTTTTATGTAGCATGTTAATGAACCTGTATGGTCCTACAACAGAGCAACTGACTGTGCAATGAAAGTGTAGATATTACAGAAAGTCATGTTTATTCCATCAGTGCCAGAGATAGTACACTGCAAGCACACTGCAATGAAAGTTCCATCCAGATCAATCATGGAGACAGGCAAGACAAGTAAAGATAGTCCGTCACTTGACAGAAAATATGCATAATGCAATGCAAAGCATGACTAGTGGCTAACAGCATCTGGATGGTAGAAAATATGCATAATGCAATGCAAAGCATGACTAGTGGCTAATAGCATCTGGATGGTAGAATGCTTAGTATATAACACAGACATAGCGGATGTGTGCTAATCCCCAATGACAAACAGAGTGAAAAAGGATGTGAATCACATAATGTTCAAATTCATGTAACTAGGTATTAACATTTAAAGCTATATACATCCCATATGGCATGATACTATTAAATATATACGATTGCATAGAACATTGCATAGCAAGAAGCTTATCAGGTGATATGGGTTGTAATGTGTCAACCTACACTGCCTCCTACTGGGGCAAGTATGACGTAACATGGTACCAACCTTGCCTTTTTGCCTGATTTATACTGATGTGTTAATATTTCTTTCATTACTTACAAAGTACATATTGTTTCATTTTTAGTTGAGTCACGTATGCTGTGGAGTTTGATATGGTTTTAAAGTTACAATGTCATTCTTACTGTTTCTCTGTCTTTGACAATCTTTTGTAGAGTACTTATGACTGCATTCCATTATTTCTTCATCTTTGCCACAGTGTCCGTTATCTGTCTCTTCACCATTAAGATTTTGTTCAGGTTTTGACTAATATAACTTACTTCTTCAGTGGGGAATGTGAGGTGGTAAAGGGGAGAGTTGTGAAACTCTGCAACCTTTTTTGTGCTTCTATGTTATTCACTGGAAGTCTCCATAGCTTACATATTTTTCAGGAAAAATGAATGTTATTTGTGATCAACTAGCCTTCATCTGCTGATTAAGTTTTTGACTTATGGATTATGATGGACTCATTTTGCATTTGCTGCATAGCTACTTCTAGGTTAATCTATTGGTTTTCTTGTAGATTTATCAGATTGTTTTGCTGTATTCTGATGTGATCAGGATTTGTAGATCCAGACTGTGTGATCTGATTTAGAGTGATTGCTCAGCATTGAATTTTGGATACGATCACAGTTGGACTAAAGTGGTATCTCCTTTCTGGAGAGTCCATCTTTACAGTAAGTTCACTTCATTTTCTACTGCATTGTCAATTGCACATTCACCATGACCTGTCTCACGAGGAACTCTTTTTCAGATAATTGCATCAAATATATTATATCTTTTTTTACGATTGTTTGGCTTGTTGTGAAGTCACACATTGATTAACAGACCAGCTTAATTTGTATCCATCAAGTAAAATATTTGCAGTCTTACAATTTATACAACTGATGTTTGAATTTCTTCTGTCTGTTTTACCTTGTGGTTCTCTAAACCTCAGTTTTTCACCATAATTATGACTTAGCCTAATGTGTTAGTGTGTTAGTGCTTAAACTTCAACTATATTGAAAATGTTTGTTTCCAATTGTGCTTTATTATTTTTTATATTAATTTAATTTTAAACATTTTATTGTTTTGATACATTCTTGTTATTGTAATCATTGAATATATTTGCTGCCTTTATAATTTTGCTAATGATTCATATATGGCCGGATTCCATAATGTTTACAAAATGTGGTGCATTATGCTGATATCAGTGACAAAGTTGGAGATAAAAATGTAATATGCAAATGTGCCGCCATGATTTCTAAATGTCCTGCTGCACAGTGGAGTACATCAGTAGTAATGATGCACTGTATATTACCAGCAAGTAATCTGTAAGTAATGAAAACTCACTGTCACGGAGTGAAGTACATTTACAAAGTTGCTGAAAGAATTTCGCAGTTCAAACGGGTGGCCTAATGGTTAAGGTATTTGCCTTATAAACACAAGGTGTGGAGTTTGAGTCTCACTAGGGATAATTGGGTAGGCTTAAAATGGCCCTCAAGGGCAGTTAGCTTAGTACTAATTTATGAACCTTTATGAACAGTCTTAAATACATATCTATAGCAGAATCTTTACACTAAGCTTAAAGACAACTACAGAATGTCACTGTAGTCCGTTATTATTAAAATATGCTAGCGATCATGGATTCTAATGTAATCCATAAATCTTCAAATAAAAACATTAATAAAGGTGAAGAGCAGTCATGGCCACATTGCCACAGCTAACATTAACTCACAGTGGATGCTCGACTTGTGTTGAGAACACAGGTAAAGTACACACCCAAGGAAAGTTGGAAATAGAAACGAAGATGTGGGATGTGGGTGAAGAAGAGGGGCACATAAGAAGGATGTTGGAATAGGAAAATCAGAGGGACATGTGCAATTTTTTTGTGGTAGTAGGCCCCGTTTTTTGGCACCTGTTGACCATGCCAACAACATGGTATATGTAGGCAATGGCCAATAATTGCAACAAAGGCAAATATATATACAAAAATATATTATGTAAATGTGAAGGTGGAGGGGAGGTTACACATTGCAAATGCATGTCTACAGCACACAGGGTGCTGCTGAAGCCAACCCAAAATACATTAAGCAAATGCCAGATAAATGTCACATGGGCAGACTGAATGACTTCAGAGTGGAGTGATTTTTTAGCAGAAATAGAACTCATTTCTGATCTATTTTACTCAAGGGGTTACCCTGACTGGTTAATAAAGCAAGTATCGGAAGAAATTACAAAAGGATGGGGTACTAGGTACCCCCCCATTTTGGGGAAAACATTGGGGACTACAACAGTTGAAGTAGCTACTGGTGAACAAGCCTTTAAAAGGGCTTTAGTTTTACAACATAGTATTATAATTAAGGAAGTTAAGGACTTAGTCCAGAGGAACTGGAAGATGTTAAAACATATTGAGTTGGTCATATATTACTTTTTGGGTTTTTATTTTTCTAGATTGAGAAGTCCCTACTGTATTTTATTGTTTTGGTGTTTAAAGGTACAATCAAATTTTTCATAATCAAATAGGGCTTAATATTCTAGCAGTTAATAGTATATATTGGTATCACAGAAAATGCTTGTGAATGAAATTCATGAACTATTATTTGCTATACGGATTTAATGTGACAAGCGACTGTATTTATCTATTTATTTATTTATCTGCATATTTAATACCTATAAAGGTTTTGTATAGATGCAATCATACACATTTTTAAAACATTTTTAGATCAAACTACTTAACTTATTATTTGTGTAATGAATTTCACCAGGTTGTTGCTAGATTTGGTGTTACGGAGGACACTGGTGCTTTAAATCTGTAATTAAAACAACCGTAATTGAAGATGAACTAATTATATTGTTAACTCCAAGTGATATAGAATAATTTAATTTTTTTATCTTGATAAAGCCTGGTAGGAACCAGGCGAAAGCGCTTGACTGATTTTTTATCTTTTTATTATTTTAAAGATTAAAAGTTGTTGAACATCTCTAAGCTATTTTGCTCATTATTTCCTTCAGTTGGAAACACATTGGATCCTTCGAACCAAGTCTTTTCACCCGTGGACGTTTATTTTGCTCTAGATGTTAAAACATAACAAAGATATAGTACACACAGTGGGTGAGGAGCCAAATTTTGTTTTCTAAACAGGAACGAATTTGAAAAAGCTTTTTGAAAGTAACAACTATAGGAATTTAATCCCCCCAGACAAGGGGACTAGTAGGTGTGGTAGGTGTGGGTACTGTAAATATATTTTGGAAGAAGTACCCATTACCTTAAAAAATTATGGGAATAGTAAGATTTATTTTAAGAAGGGCAATTGTTTCACTAAAGGTATTGTATATTTAGCTCTGTGTAAGGATTGTCCAAGTTTCTATCTAGGGAAATCAGAGAGGGCATTGAATAAACGTATTTATGAACACCTATACAGTATTAGAAAAGGAAACACAAACAATGCACTAAGTAAGCATTTACAAATAGAGTCTAAACACACAGGCTTTCATTTTGGGATTCTTGAACAAGTTCCATTGGACCCCAAGGGGGGAGACTGGGAAAATTGGTTATGTTGTAGGGAGACCTACTGGCAATTAAGATTGAATGCCACCCATCCCCCAGGATTAAACAACTACATTTCTATTAAGCCCTACTTAATAAAAAAGGCAGAGAATTTATAACAACAAAAATTGAGAAACTATAAACAATGTCACATGTAGTTTGTATTTCATATGTATTTTATTTCTTTTGTGAACAACTTAAATGTACATCAAGGTATACAAACTCTAGGCTTTGCTTTTATACTTTTAAAGATGTTATACACAATTTTGAATATTTTTAAGAATTATAATTATTTATTTATCTTTATTGTAGTTATGTGGTAGGACTATCTTAAGTTAATCTGTTAACATTATGAAAGTTTTAGAGTATTGATGTGCGTGCTTTCACTTTAAATCATGTGAAAAGTTTTTTTTTGGCGCTTTTTTTTGAATTTAGGTATTTAAAGGTGGCTAATTGATACATTGACTGTTTTTACACTTGAAAAAGCCCTACAATTGAGATAGGGTGAAAGTGCTTGTGATATTTGGTTTAATAAACAATTTTGGACATATATATAAAAATATATTATGTAAATGTGAAGGTGGAGAAGAGGTTACACATTGCAAATGCATGTCTACAGCACAATGAGTGCTGCTGAAGCCAACCCAAAATACATTAAGCAAATGCCAGATGAATGTCACATGGGCAGACTGCATTGCTGACGTCCACCAAAATGGGCATGTAAACCACACATCTATGCAGTAATGTGCAGTCATGTAACATCAACAAGTAAAGGTAAGCAAGCTAAGAATTTCAGTCAGATACACATATCCTGTCATGCCAATGTTGAATAAACAATCACAGGTGTATGTCACACATGGAGTGCATTACTGAGCAGGGAATATTCCTGTGAACACCATTCCAGCACATCAGCATAAGTCAGTGAATGCTCACATGTCAAAGGTACACTGGTGTGTTAGTATGGATTGAACTATGTCTAGAGATATGTAGAATCATTAGTTAATGTGTACAAATATTGCTGGAAGGTGTGAACTTATGTGAATAACGAATGGAGGTTGAAATGTAAAATAGAGCAAACATAGTGTAATGTACATTATTGAATAAAGTATCCTTACTATGGTGTATAAATTAGTGTTACATTGGCATTCAATGCAGTCAGAAAAGGAAGACTGTCCATAGGTATGACATGCCTATATATGACCCCCACATGATATCAGCATTGCCAGCACATGGCACATAGCAACACATCATATCAGTGGGACAGCATGATAACTGTCATCCAAACCACATAGGAAATGACTTGTCTGTTTGTTGCATATGCATGATAAGGCAATGCACAAATCTTAACCATACCACAGTGGTAGTGCTGGACTATGGACAACATCTGTTTTCTGTCAGTTTCCCTCAGTAAAACACATGTTTACAGGGTAATGTTGCAGCACTAGCTGCAGGTTAACTGCCATAATACATGGACAGCTGAATGTGGGATTAAAGTGTAATGTGTTAATGTCTGTCATGCACAAGTTGAAACATAATTAAATATCACATGATGATATCTGCATACTATGTTTGCATGTGTAATACATAAGCATGGCAGCTACATGGTATGCATGCACAAGAGTGCATATATAGACTAATCGATTATATGGCAATCAGCATGTTGGCAGTATAACACAATTGGAGCTACTACACATTACTTATGGACCTTAGGGACTGGCCTGATATGGATAAGCCTCTCAAATGATTGCCTTGGCTATCTCACTGAATGAGTCAATCATAGCCCATTCCATGTCCTGGAAAAAATCCCCTGTGATGTCCCTCATCTATGTTCAAAACACATCGGCCACAACCTCCCAGATCTCCTCTCGATAATTGTCTTTCTGTTGTTCCTGGCACTGTCTACTCTAGAGTATAGCAGGTATGATGGCATGGGCAGGTGCAGGTTAAGCTTCCTCATCATCTTTGTCGCCATCATCTGAGCACTCCAGCATTGGCTTAGCATGTGCTTGTCATTTGCATTTATTTATATTTTATTTATTTAACATTTGTTTACCAGAATAGTCTGACTGGACAACAAGTGTCTATTTTCAGTGGAGTCCTGGGGAGAAAAACTCCATAAGTTTACAGAGAGAAGAATAATTTACAAGAGAGACATTAAAGAGTAGTAGCATACAGATGGTAGACCTTACAGCTGTTAGTTTACAATAAGAGGATATTCCCTCTTTTGGTTAAAAATACAAGTGTACAGAATATACAATGAGAGTAGATATGAACCTGGTAGAGCATTGCAAGATATTTCACAATTGAATAAGAATATGTTTTCCATATATACATTCAAGCAAATATACATGCAAGAGTATACATACATATATATGCATACACACAGATGCATACACACACACTATATATATATATATATATATATATATATACATACACACGTATATATATATATATATATATATATATATATATATATATATATATACACACACACACACACATATATATATATATATATATATATATATATATATATATATATATATATATATATATATATACACACACATGCATACACACACACACGCACACACACACACACACACACACACACACACACACACACACACACACACACACACACACACACATACATTTACTCATATATAGGTTATTGCTCACACATGGATAGGTATAGTTAGATGGTGTTGTTTTTGTTGTCCAGGACAGATGGGGTGTAGAAATAGTAAGTGGACAGGGTTCAGGGGGTCAATTACAAGTGCATAGATGGTTGGTGAAGAGATATGTTTTAAGCAGGCTTTTAAAGGAGGGTGTGGAGTTTTGTAGCCTGAGGTTAGGGGGAAGATTGTTTCATATTTTTGCTATTTCATGGGCGGCACAGTGGTGCAGCGGTTAACGTTGTTGCCTCACAGCAAGAGGTTCTCTGGTTCGTTTCTCGGCTGGGGTGCCTTCAGTGTGGAGTTTGCATGTTCTCCCTGTGTTCGCCTGGGTTTCCTCTGGGTACTCTGGTTTCCTCCCACATTCCAAAGACATGCATCTGGAGCGTTTCTCCCCAGGCCTCCGCTGAAAACAGGCTCTGTGGAACCTAGTCGGACATTCCCGGTCAACAAATGTTAAAAAAAAAAATAAAATAGTGATTCCCTGGAGTTGTTTTTGCATGTGATGGTTTCGATTAAGGCTTTGTTGGAGGACCAAAGTTGTCTATTTGAATTGTAGAAGTTCGGAATGTCACTCAGGTCAGAGTTTTTCTCGGGATAGTACAGAATTAGATGAGCTAGGCTGAGTTGGTGGTGCGTTAATAGGTTTGGAAGTTCAAGCCAGTGCAAGGCTTGTAGGGAAAGGCAGTGGTGGGAACATGATTTGGCATTGGTAGCGAATTTAGCAATTTTGTTGTAACAGATGGAAAGTTTATTAAGGTCACTTTTGTAAAGATTAGTTAGAATTGGGGATGCATAAAGTAGAATAGATAGGAGGTGGGTCCTGGCTATTGCAATTCGAGATTCAGTGGTTAGATAACTTTTACAGCAATAGAGGGAACCTATCTTTTTGTGGACTTTAGTGATGGTTGTTGATATGTGCTTTGTGAATTTGAGTTGGTGGTCAATGGTAACTCCCAGGAGTTTAGCCTCAGTGACGGGGTGAGTTGGGTTTTGCTGGTGGAGAGTATAGAGAAGGTAAGGTTGCTCGTTTTAGTAGAGTGGAATAGCATTAGTTGTGTTTTCTTGGGATTTAGTATGAGTTGTGAGTTGTTAAGCCAGTTTTCTATTTCAGAGAAGGCTTCCTGCGCTTTTTGTTGGAGAATTTAGATATTGGGTGCAGAGCATATGAGAGTTGTGTCATGAGCATATTGGACTAAGTCGGCTTTAGAGGTAGCTGAGTGGAGTTGGTTTGTGAAGATATTAAAAAGAAGGGGTCCTAAGATTGATCCTTGTGGCATGCCTAAGGTAGTTGGGAGTGGGGGGGGTAGAGAGTTATGCCGTTTGACGGATTGTTGGTGGTTATCTAAATAGCTTTTAAACCAGAGGAGGTTGGGGTTGTTAAGGTTGAGGTCAGAGAGACAAGACAGTAGTTTATTATGTGAGACTGTGTCAAATGCCTTGGATAAATCTAGGAAAGCAGCTGAGACAAAATGAGGCAATCATCCATGGGTCCCATGCTCTGTCAGATGAATCGCACCACAGGACAGAAATTACATATTCATACCTGATACTACCTGTCTGCATAACATACCCACTGCGACACAATGAACAGACAGAAAACAGTCCGCATGAAATGCTAAAATACATTATGACCATAGTCCACTGTACCACCATATGCGATGTATGTCAATAGTCAAAACCTTAATGACGAAAAGCAAATGTCTATCATGTTGCACATTCCCATGAAGATTATAGCTAACCTTAAAATGAAATTGATGTGCACATCTGAAATATAGCATAGATTAATATTCCATCCACATGTGAGTTCTGCAAATACAAATATGAGACTGAAGGTGTAATAGCATACATCAAAGTTCTTATTTAAAACCGTTTGAAATTATGTAAACATTAGCATGTAGCACAATTATAATCAACACAATTGCTGCTAGTGAGTGCCTCCTAATGCACACAACACCTTACCTATGTCCCTTTATCTATAGTTATGGACATGTCCAATAACAGCACATGTCAGGGAGAATGTATCCATCACCAATGTGAGCATTTCAATCAAGGGCATGCAATGGCATGCATAACACAGCTTACAAGTGGAAATCATGACATTACCTGAACATTTTCTTATTGGCCAGCACGAAGCATGGCAAGCATATGCAAAGCAAGAGCATGTAACATATCCTGACATTTGAATTGAATCATGTCTGAC
This sequence comes from Protopterus annectens, assembly GCF_019279795.1. Classification (NCBI taxonomy): domain Eukaryota; kingdom Metazoa; phylum Chordata; order Ceratodontiformes; family Protopteridae; genus Protopterus; species Protopterus annectens. Next base: position 1,778,176,297 of record NC_056731.1, read on the forward strand.
ACTGCCTCATGCCACATTAACATAACTGAAATTTGACAAAATAAAAGCTTGTAAATGTCAAAATAACATTAGTATTGGGACCTGCACTGCTTAATAATGTTGCTTGCCTCAGTAAACTGCCCAGCTGAGTGTCTGACAGCCTGTCATTATTTCCATTCTTTTTCCCATGCATGTGTTCCCTGAGCAGTTTTGTCTGTGTGTGAATGTAAATTGTAGTCTTTGCATGTAATCAGTTATATGAACAGCCACCAATTAACATCGTTGAAATGAAGACAAGGTGAAATGACAATATTGTGAAAACTAAGCAAAGTATATAACAAACATCAAGCCAGACAGCATAGTTATTGGCTGACCCCACACCAATATATGGAATTCAGTGGTTACAAACACTTATAATGTTCAATCATAAACACAATCACAGCATGTGACACATGAGAATCTATTAACTGTTGTGCAAACAGTATTGTGTGTCTACAACTGTATAGATGACCTACCTACAATTACGAGCAATGAGTAGCTTGCAAAATGTAAACATTTTGATGATGTTTGCTGATATGAAATATGTTGCAAAGAAATGCCTACCTGCACAAGTATCCATAAGCACAGGGTACAAGGATGTTGTAACAAAAGCATCCAAGGTGTTGTAGGCAAATGGAATACCAATGTTGAACTGAAGGGCATGTCTCACAGTGTGCAAACGACAGTGTGAGCACTTACATGGCAGAGACCCATTCAGTCTGTTAACAGCCAGGCTATGCACAACAGATCAGTCAGTGAGAAACACATCCACACATACAAATGTCAGCACATGCATTATAAGCAGCAGTTAAAGCACTACAGACTTGTATTTAAACCATTCATCTCAAAATATGTATGACAGATACACAAATCCAGTTGTCACTTAGGTTGTAGCCCACATTTCAAAAACTGTCATCAGAAAACATGGCTTAATGCTAAATGATATTTCAACATATTTGTATTTCAATCTAACTTTTAAGCACAGGTATAGTGTGATTATTGCACTTACCGTACTGATGCCTGAAGGGTATTCCAGCATTCCAAGCAATATACATGGTAATGTAAAAAAAAAAAAATGTTCATGGCCACCACGTGCAGTAGAAGTGAAAC
>NC_056731.1:1778182424-1778209924 GCF_019279795.1 Protopterus annectens
AGTGGCGCTTATGTCATGTTATCAGATCCTTGGAAGATAACGGGCAAGTGCTGCACATGATACCATTTATTGATACCTATTGGGTACTTGCGTGGAGCACCATCTTGTTACACTTAGATCTTGGTTAATGCACTGAATTTTGAGAACTTATACAGACATGCACAAATGGGAATCCAAAACCAGTAATTTTAATGAACCGCATTATTTATGTATGGCACAAATGGTCCTTAAAAGATGGATGCACATTTGGTGCTGTTACTTTCAGTTATACCTGTCATAGGTAGCTGATACACTTAATTGGCAATTGCTAGCATTTGTGTTTTGGTCACTACTACCTCTTTTAACATTACTCATTCTGAAAGGCATCTGTTTAGATTAATTTTTATGGTAAATGTGTAAATTAAGACACATGCTTGTAACTTAATTGAGTGTTGTTTGATTTACCTGTATGCATACAGGTGTTGCCATCTACACTAAGGACATGCATTCATTTCTCATATTTGTATTGACAGATTTACATTGCAAAAGTGAACAGTATATAAAGACAGATTTATGGGTTATCTGTAATCTTGCAGGTGACTCCATACACTTTGTGGTATATATATGGAAACCTACATATTTTGAAAGTATCCATATATATAATGTCCTTTTGCTGTTATGGATATTTATTCTTTGATGGCTCTTAACACAAGTCTTATGACTACTGGTTAAATATAAGAAGGATCCATACCTCTGTGGTCTGCTTATGGATACTGAGGTTTTCTGACACTTTCCTTAGGTTGTTTAATTGATAATTTGCTAATTTGTGTAGTATTGTGATATGAAATGCATGCAGACTCCTGTGGGATGATGCTGTTCTCTTTGGCCTTCCATTTAACAGGTATATAGGATAAGGAGGTTTGAATTCCACAGACAGCCTCTAGAGATATCACAAGTCATGTTTATTTTACAACTGTTATGTATGCAGACATTGTTGTAAGTTTTTATGTATCACAGTGAGTGTTTCATAGACTTTTTCATTGACAAGAATACATATTGTGTACGGTGACATAAGTTGTTCACATAATCATCTGCATAACTGTCCCCCACATAATTATGAACATGTGCATATCACTGTCTTTCAGATGGCAAACTAACCTAGGTGAGATAATTTCATCCCAAAGGAAAATGAGATTATAACAGATGCTCCATGACAACATGGATAGCGACTCCTTTGATGGGCAGAGAATATAATATGGAGGAATGAAGTGTGGGTGGACATCACCAACAAAGGTTCATGGGTTCATAGGTGTTTACTAGGCTAATGACCACAAGGACCTTTTTAAGACTAGCCATGCATCTCAAATCTCTGACAAGTTCTGATACCCTTGATAAGTGTAAGCATGGGCCTGGGAGATGAATCATTTACAGATTATCTGTGTCCATTAGAGACATAGGTGCCAAACCAGGGATGAATTTCCGGTTCCCCATCCAATTGTCCAAACTGCACTTGAATTGGTTTAGGGAAGAACTCTGATTCACATGGATGGGGAGCCTGTTCCATAAATGTAGTAGTCTCTGGGATACATACCTATCTCTCCAGCAGGTCCTATTTATATCACAGGCAAGGTTTAAGTCTTTAGAATGAGTAATTCTGGTACTGTTTGTTTTGTGGATAAGCGGGAGGTCCATCAGAGGTGGGTCTGCCAATGCCCTGTGTGCCAGTCATAGGTCTTCCCTCAAAAGCCTGTAGGAAACAGAATACAGGAATAAGGCCTTGAGGGAGTCTACAATGGACATTTTACTTACATCCTGTATTCTTTTAGTGAGGAACCTCTGTGGACATTCCAATTGTTGGATATGCCTGGTTTGGTACATACCAAAGGGGGCATTGTACTCAATGATAGGTCTTATCAATGCTGAATATGGTGGAACAATGACTTCCTTGGACTTAGATGCCATAGCTTTGTTTATAAGTTGTATAACATAGAATGATTTCCTCACCACTGTAGACACATGATGGTCAAAGGCTAGATTACTGACTACTGGGTCAACTCTAAGAGGTGTGTTGTTAATATGATAGTTACCAGGGATGGATAACTTCCCAAAGAATACAATTATGCATTTCTTGGCATTTAGTTTTAGTCCATGGCTCTGACACCAATTGTTTGTCTGTGTCAGCCTCTCCTGGAGAGCAATTGTGTCAGTGTGAGATTCAATGACAGCTCCTAATTTGAAATCATCTGCAAATTTACTCAGTCAGAGACCACTGATATTGGCCTTGACTTGTGAGAAGTAAATGCCCTAAAGGAGTGGTCCCAGGACTGATCCCTGAGGTAGTCCACTTATGAATGGCCTCTTTGTAGAGGTGGACACCCCAATTCTAACTTCCAGGGTCCTGTCTGTGAGCCAGTTGGTTATCCACCGGGTGACATACGGGTTTGTACCTAACCTCCTGAGTTTGTAAACAATGCCCGAGTTGGGTATTGTGTCAAATGCCTTGGCCAGGTCAAGGTAGGCAGTGTGAATGATTTTGCCTCATCCATTGCTTTGGTGACCTTCTCAAAGAAGTCTACAAGGTTGAGTAGGCATGATCTGCCCTTGACGAAACCAGACTGTGTTGGATCCACTGTCTGGAGGTTTACTATATCTCTATTGATCATCTTCATGATAATTCTTTCCATGGCTTTGCATATAAGACTAGTAAGACTTATGGTCTGTAGTTTCCAGGGTCTGTAGATGGCCCTCCTTTTTGCAGAGGGATAACTGTTGCCTCTTTCCATTCATGAGGCATGAATCCTGTTTGGTTGCTACAGTTAAATAGTAATTCCATAGACCCTGACAGGTCATGTTTCATGCTATTTAGAAGGCATCCTGGGATATTGTCTGTACCCATTGATGCAGTGTTCTTGATCTCAGAGATCCCGTAAGGATCTGTTCCCTAATGATAGTAGGGGGAGTGATATTTGATGATATTTCCTGAGGGAAGGTTGAGGGGAGAGAGAGGGATAAAGTTGGTGCTGAATTTATCAGCCAGGAGGTTTGCTATGTCTTCAGGCTCAGCATAGGTGGCTCCATTTTCAATGAGCTCTGCACACAATGTTGTATTGCCTTTGAGGTTGTGGACATAGTTAAAGAATGCTTTGTGGTTGTCCTTGGCCTGGAAGGCCAAACTTACCTCAAATTTGACTTTGGAAGACTTTATTTGTCCTCTGAGTTGTTTGTTTAGTTTGATGAGAGTGCATTTATCCTGCTGGATGCTGCACCTCCTAATTCTTCCTCCTGTTGTGATTCCACCAGGGTGGCTTGTTTTCTGAGTTAGTTCTGTACTTCTTCCTGGTGGGTACAGCTGCCTCTATGCAGTTGTTATGCTTGTAAAGGGTTTCTGTGAACAGTTCTGCATAGTCAGCAGTGTTCTCAGGGTTTATGTGGGCCTGAACTTTTGCCAGATTCTCACTTAATAGCATGAGGTTAGCCTTAGAATAGTTCCTGAATATTTCAGGTTTAGCTGGGGTTCTATGATTAATGGGGCTGGAGGTCACAATAGATCACATGAGGCTTGACACTGATGCTGCTCTGACACGAGTCACCATGCTGCCAACAGGGTACAACAGTATAAGAGATCAAGGGATGCCAACAGTGGTGACCCACCATTGACCCTCCGTGATGAGATCACAATATTTCTTGCCTCCCTGCATACAGTGAGGGGGGAGAAATGCATACCCTGGTGGTGGGATAGAAGCAGGAGTTCCAGGCCAAACATGCGTGTCTTACTTTAAATGACATGGATGAGTAATTCATCACATATTGCTATTGAATGCATATTTATGTATTGCCATTTTGGATTTGTATCAGTGGAATTGAATCATGCAGACAGATCCACACAGTGTGATGCCAGTGAATGTTAAGTGTAATGGCATGTACTCATACAACTGCAGTACAGACAGAACAGTACAACCAGCATGTGTAATGTTGTCTGTATTAATGTTCATAGGTTCGTCTACTTCTGTACAACATCAGGGAAAGGAAGGTGAGTGGCTACATGCAGTATTACTCTAACTACTACATGTTATTGCCTAAGCCTCATGTCATGACAATGCTGTTTACTGTTATATTGATATTTCCCTAACATTGTACACCATAGGTACATCCAGTGTGTGCCCAAGCCATGCAGGTGCAAATAAAGGCAGATCAGGTATGTTACTACAATAGGTTCATAACTAGCACCAATGTGTAGTAGACCTATGATATATGACATTAATGTCACTGTCTTTCTACACAGAGACATCTGGCCAACCCGTGCAATGTTTACCATGTGAGTATGTGCAGCCCCTGTTAATGTGTTCTATATGTCATGCTGTCAGTATTCTGTTGCCTGCGCACATGATTGTGTTGTCTTCTCTTTACGTTCCCACTGCAGGATCTGCAGTACAACACACAAACTCACAGCAGCAGGAGACTGTTAGTGGTATACCATTATGTGTCATTCATACATGTCATTGTTGTTACTCCTGTTGTGTACTTCTTCCAATTCCTAGACCAGACTGCATCATTCTTATCAAGTGGACAAACAAGTGGCATGTCTGTGTAAAACCTACTGTATGTTTTAACGCTGTTTGAATGGTTTGTGGTGACAATGATGTGATTAATAATGCTAACTTTTCTTCCCTACAATAGTTGAAGGTCACCCCTCTTCTACGCCACCATCTTTCCATGAGGGATTGTCAGGTGTGTGATATGTCTGTATTCGTTATGTATGTCCTGTATGTTGGCTATGTAACCTAACTGCCTACTCCCTGTTATGGACATTCTTTGACACATACACAGAATAGACCTCATGGTAAGTCATTATCCGCTGTACCATTGCAGTGATATATATGTGTCATATGTCTTCAATGATATACAACATATGATGTAGTCACGTTGTCCTGATCCATGTTATCTGGCTCTTTTTTTAGCACATCAACTACCTGTACCTTCCATCAGCCTGTCCATTGATCATGATGTGAGATCTGATGTGTCTCAATATGGTGGCATGACCCCTGGGATACAGAACAGTGATATGATGCTACAGTCCAGGCAAAATGGTAACAGTCATGTGGACGTGGTTGTGGCTGTAGCCTCACATTTGGGTGGAAACATGTCCAGTCATTCTGACAATGAGGAGACATCTGATGGTTGACAAGATGAGGTCTGTGAACAACAGATCCATGTTGAGACTGCTGCTGATGTTGACAGTTCCCCGCAACAAATGAATAGTGACCATAGCAGTAGACATAGATGTGCAGCTGATGTGCATGAGCAGGTGTCAGAAGTTGTCCAGCTACTCCTACAGGAAAATGAATGTTTTCAGCAATGTCATGGATCTGACATCTGTGCCCTTGCCCATACCACATATCATGTTGTGTACCAGCTGGGTATACTGCATAAAGGACAGGAGCACAGACACGGTGAGGTAATGGAGTTATAGGTGGCACAGAATGAAAGTATATTATCTGTGGCATGGTTAGTAGAATCCCTGGCCTCTGCTGTACTACAGCAGTGCCAATGTACAAGCAGGGTTCTGAGTGCCCTGACTGTGCTTAGCCAATTGGTACTTTGGAGAGGTAGACATCCTCTCTGCAGAGCCAGCCTTGCCCATCAGACATCAATGTGCATGCTCCAATGTGCACACACTTCCACTGTTTGTCCACCCCCCATACTGGGGAGAGGGTGTGTTCAAAGACACTGCACAATAGATCCCTAGTGGAGGCTGGGGACATGTAAGGGGGGCTTTGGTCTAAGTGGGAATAAGCAGAGTACATTAGCTGAGTAAGAGTGGAGTAGTAGGGAAGCTATTGCTTAAGTTAAAAAATACCCATCTGGAGCAAAATGAAAGGATGCCTCAATCTCCTCATTGGTAGTGAGAAAACAAAACTGTTAGCTCTTAAAACAGGTACTTCCACTAGGTATAATCTGCAGGTTGCACTCTATAGTTTTGCCCCTCTTGGGCTTTTTCTCATGCCATGCTTCCAGGTCTTATTTCAGACAAACTTCTACTGTATGACAAACTAACTTCTTGAACTTAACTTTCCAGACTTCCCCCTTTGATATCATAGAGATTGGCAATTAAGACCTTGTATTTCAGCTAATTGCTGTGAGAATATCCTCATGCTCCTTGCTATATCATACACTCACACCGAGCATTTAATGGTACATAGACATTTTCCATATCTAGTTTGTTACAATGCCTCCCTCCTAGCACAAAATCAGAGGTCTTAAAACAGAACAATGGTTTCTAGGTCCTAGACAATGCAGCAGTAGTTTTGCTGGCTAGGTCAAGCTTGTATGGGTTTATGTCACTTTGTTGAATGCCCCCAATATCAAACATCTAAATGTTGAGCTGGAAATATCGAACAATGGCAAATCAATGGAGAGAACAGAATGAGACCCCTGTTATTATGACTGCGGAACAGCAGGATTGGGGAATTGGTTCTTTCTCCACTGTATTGAGCTCTGGCTGCTGGTGTTTATAATTAGCAGAGAGTATAGAGGGTGCAGGGTGCTTGCAAGAAAAGGTAGTTTTGTTTCGGTTTGCTGTTTTGATCTTCAGTCTTTCACTATATCCAGCTCGATATTTAGCTGTTCAGTATTGTGGATATTCGAAAAAGTGACATAGATCTATAAATATCTATATATCTATATCTATAGCTACTTATTCATCTATATATATATATATATATATATATATATATATATATATATATATATAAATATATATATAGATATATCTATATATAGATAGACATACGTATATTTAATCTAAATCTATCTAGCTATATATACATATATGTGTGTGTGTGTGTGTGTGTGTGTGTGTGTGTGTGTGTGTGTGTGTATATATATATATATATATATATATATATATATATATATGTATATATATATATATATATATATATATGTATATATATATATATATGTATATATATATATATATATATATATATATATATGTATATATATATAATTATAGGATCATAGGAGGTTACTAAGCTATTGGGCCTGAGGCCATTATAAGCCTAGCCAAGAGTTTAGCCCATGTTTCGACAAATCAGCACCCAATGCCCCTGTCCAGCAGGGACATGGGTGGAATCCCAGGGGTATATTTTCTGTTTACCATCCAGTTATCCAGGTTGCACTTAAAAAGGGGTAAAGAAGTACTCTGCTTAATGTGGAGAGCAAGTATATTCCATAGATGAGGGAGTCTCTGGGACACAAATCTGTCCCACCAACAAGTACTGCCTTTCTCGGAACAATTTTGTAAATACTATTCTTTGATATGTAAATATTAGTAATTGTATTTCTTATCTACTGTATATTTTCTGTCCATATTTTGCTGTATTTTCTATATTGTAATGTATGCTATTGTTGGAGCTTTTCTCCCCGGGCATCCACTGAATATGGGCTCCCTGGGCCCAGTGGACTTCCACGGTCATCAAACTGGAAATAAATAAATGTTACCGACCATGTTGAGGCCACACATGTGGGTTGCTTGAGTGGAGCTTGACTTGCAGATATGCAGCAGCCCCATCAAGGTGGGGCCCATGATCACCTTGTATGCCAGACAGAGGTCACCTCTGAGGAGTTTGCATGAAACTGAGTAGAGGGATAGGGCTTTTAGCCTATCTGTGTACAGTAGATGTTTGAGGCCCTGGATTCTCCTGGTGAGGAACCTCTGTGGTCTCTCCAGCTGCTGCATGTGCATTGCGAGGTACATGCCGAAAGGTGTGTTGTACCTAATAATGGGCCTTATAAGGGAAGAAAATAGGGATGTTATGACCTCCTAGTTCCTGGATGAGATATCTTTACTTATGAGGTGGGCCATGTAGAAGGCTTTCCGTACCATGGAAGCAACAGGGTGGTCAAAAGTCAGGTTGCTATCAACCAGGGTGCCCAAATCCCTCAAGACTGATTGAGTGCTTAGGATGTTGTTATTAATATGATAATTTGTGTGGGTGTCACTCTCCCCAAAGGGGATGATGATGATGCATTTTTTAGTATTCAGCTTGAGGCCATGTTTTTGGCACTAGTCATTTGTCTGACTGAGACCCTCCTGGAGGATGTCCACATCACTAGGGGAATTGATGACAGCACCCAGCTTGCAGTCATCTGTAAACTTGGTCAGCCATAGCCCACTGGTTTGGCCTGCACCTCAAAAAAGTATATCCCAAATAACAGAGGCCCCAAGACCAAACCCTGGGGTCTGCTGCTTGTTACAGTTCTACTGCTTGAGGTGGCTTCCTCTATTTTGACTACATGAGTTCTATCAGTGAGCCCGTTTGCTACCCATCTGGTAACATATGTATTGATGCCTAGTTGAGAGAGTTTATCTATTATTTCTGAGTGGGGAATAGTGTCAAAGGCTTTGGCCAGGTCAAGATAGGTGGAGTGCACAGTCTTCCCCTCATCCATGGCTTTGGTGACTGTCTTAAAGAAGTCAACCAAATTTAGCAGACATGACCTCTCCTTGATGAAGCCAAACTGTGTAGGGTCAAGTGTTTGGAGGTTGCCAATGTCCTTCCCCCGGATTCTCAAAAACTTGCACGGCATGCATGATTAGTGTAAGATGACATTTTGCCAATATGGCGGACGAGCGATTCACATACTTGCACATCTGATGTGCGCGAGTGCTGTAGCACTAGTGCTGCACATCCCCAGCCCCTGTATGCAAATCACCCCATTCGCAGGTGAAAACCATGCAAATGAGGTAAATTTGCCATCCAGGAATCAGGAATCAGGGCATACAGGACTAGCGTAATATGCAGAAATGTACTCGGTTAGTAACCGAGTACGGTACTGCAAACTCCAAAACGGAGCGATGACAGCTCCAAATAAAGGCTGCATATCATGGAGGAAGAATGCCAATGGCCAAGTAGAAGGTCACTGGCATTGCAAACAATGCCAAATGTACAAAATACAACTTTTATGATATGTTCGCCGATCACGGCTGTTGAAGCATAGGGCAGCGGCGTGCAAATGGGACCGACGGGGAAATAAGAAAATAAACTTAAAACTAACAGTCTAACTAAAGTCAGTATTCCGCCATGCAAGTCAGTGGTGGGCAAAAGACAACCTGGCCAGTGAGTAGTGGTTGCTAAGGCGGGAGGCACAGTGTGACACATGTAACTATGCATTAGCAGGCGATTCTATGCAAATGTCGGGAAGGATAGTGAATCCCGGTTTTCCCCAGCATGTGAGGCAGGTCCTAACAGTGTATGAGTATGAATAGCTGATTGCAAGACTAGGAGGTAGGTGACATCATGTGTGGGAGTGTCAGGCATACTGTTGGCGGATTGGAGCACTGTGGCTTCGGGGTGTATCCAGCTTAACACAGCAAATCCAGGAGATGTGTCTAAACCTGCCCAGCATGTACGACAAAGTGTAAGCGGGTGTGCGTTGCTGCATAACGGGATCTACAGGAAGATAAAGGAAGTGAACCCAGGAAATAGCAGCTGTGTGCACATTGCAGTACACCGATTGCACGGCGTGCCCCTGTGATGAATCAGAAGGGCAATGGGAAGGTAAAGCAGCAGTAGGAAGTTAATCAAGGGGTACTAGATTTGCTTCCAGGTAAAACAGATCGAAACCAGCCAATTACACAGGCAGCAGACCAGACCAGCCCAGAACGCCATTATAAATATTCAAACACCTACCTCTCTGTTTTTTCTCACACCCTACACCACTGGTGTAAACAAGTGGGGAACTTTTAACACTCACAACAGCAAAATGTTAGGGGCTGAGGGTGACGAGGATGGGAATGCTGCCGACCAACCCACAGTGAGGAGACGGAGAAGAGTGTACAGACCCAGGGTAACCTACCAAGGACTACATGAGCTGGAGATAGTGGAGCACTATAGGGTGGACAGGGACCTCCTACAGCAGATTGAGCTGTGCCAGCCACACCTGACACACAGAACTAACAGAGAGGAACCCATCCCAGTGGAAATGAAGGTATGTGTAGGCCTAAGAATACTAGCTACAGGTACCTTCCAAAGGTCAACTGGGGATAAGGTGGGGATTTCACAGGCATCAGCATCCAGGGTACTCCACCAGTTCCTGAATGCCATGCCAGCACATGTCGGTGAGCATGTATATTTCCCTCTCACCCATGAGGCGTTGGCCAGCAGTATGCATCTCTTCCACTAAATAGTGGAATACCCTGAGGTAGTGGGTGCAACAGACTGCACGCACATATGTATCAAATCACCACCTGATGATCAGGGTAGGGTCTACATCAACCGCAAGGGTTTCCCCTCCATCAACTGCCAGGTCGTGTGCGATGCCCAATGCATAATACTGAACATGTGTGCTGACTGCTCTGGAAGTTATCACGATTCCCACATCTGACATCTGACGCAGCTGTACCATAAATTTGCCAATGGGGACATCCCACATGGTCACCTAGTGGGGGATGCTGGATACGCAATTGAGCCGTGGCTGATGACACTCATCAGAAATGCACACACACACCCGAACAAGAACTCCATATTGAGACACACACACACACAAACAAGAATCATAACAGAGCATGTGTTTAGGATGCTGAAGTCATGGTTCCGGTGCCTGGACACATCTGATGGAGCCTTGCAGTACTCACCAACTACATGTACCCAAATCATCCTTGTATGTGCCATGCTATACAATATGATCCTGCAGAAACAGCTGCAGCAGGAGTAGCAAGGGGCAGGGCCACATATCCTCCCACCAATGCCAAGGCCTGCACAGGCACAGAGTGACTCAGAGGAGGAACAACCTGAGCCTGCCCCAGTAGGCAGAAGGAGGTGTGCCCAGTATGCCCTGGCCCTGGTAAAGAGGCAACACATAGCACATACACTGACACGGGAGGGACCCAGGGAATAGCACCTCTCTCTGACTCTCACATACAGTAAAAGGGATGCCAAACATTACACTACCTGTACCTAACCATGCGTAGGCAGTGTACTACGTGCATCTGACATAGGCAGCCCTGCAGCACCACCCAATACTGGGACACCCACAGGATAAGTGACTCACTCATGCCAGTAGGAGGGAGGTCACATACCCAACAACAGTCACAGCCAGCAGGACAGGTGTAGACAAACACAAACAAATGCCGTACTATGGCCTCTGAATGAGGGGTATGGGTGAACCCCACCCAGGCCTACACAAACAGACCACAGCAGGCCAGGTAGTGGGATGTCAGTTGTGACAGATAGGAAGTCAGAAACTAATGTGTATGCAATCAAAAGATAAGAATGGAAGTACACCGGTATGGCATAGCCAGCATGATGGGTAAGATTACTGACAATATCGGACTACAGGACATACCAATACAGTCCTAGCAAATGTGTACAACTGTCAGGTGCACCCCCCACCTCCCATAAAAATACAATAACAGTCAGGTGCACCCCCCAGTCCTGTGTAGAAACATAAAAATAGTCAGGTGCACCCCCCGCTATGCAGACATGTTGCAACAGTCAATGCCAAATGATCGGTGGATACCCTACAGACACAGCATGCTACCTGTTGGTGTACAACACAAAGGTCAGCTGTGCAGTACAAACCACCGGACATGCTCCACACATGCATAACAGATGGCCTTACTAGGCATGTTCACACGCTTAGAGAAATGAGGGCAATGTCAGTCATCAACATACTGAAAGGTCATACTGGCATGCTCACACACTTAAACATATGAAGGCCATGTATGCAAACACCAGTGGACCAGACATGTCCAGTGGTTGCAATAGTTACTGCAGACACATGTCAGTATGTACCACTTATGCCTTGCACACACAGTGGATAGGAATACAGACATATATGTAAGGACAACACACCATAATACGCCAAAGGTAGATGGACATAGATGTGTGGAAGAGGGTGACCATGACAAGGAGCCATCCACACCTGTACCACAGAGCACACAGCCAAAGGGCCCCAAACACATCAGTTGCAGATGTCACACACTGCAGTTACTAGCGGCCAGTACCTGTCAGCGCCACAGACTATGTGGTCCATGTGCCAGCTGTGCAACATGGCTGTACAAGGACATAGTCAACTAGTTGCCCTAGACACACACCTGTGACATATGACCCCATGTGTGGCTGCCTGTGGCGTGTCACTTTTACATGAATGGTGTATGGGCCATGCACACACTGGCCACCCCATAGCGGTACCCTGACAAGCTTGCTGAGGTTATCCAATGTGAAATACACCTTTGGGAGAGATGTAGGCGAGTAATCTATGTGGCCTGTCCCATAATTGCGTACTGCTGTAGTATGATAGCTTAGTTAAGTATGAGTTCTAACCCCACACATGGCAACTGTATGTGTGAGTGTGTGTCACTGTTCATGTGTCTGTCTCTCATTGACTGTGTAGAGAGCAATGCTTTTAGGTTACTCCCACCCCATACACTTCACATACACAACTTTGGCAAGGTTGCTGATGTCACCCACCTAGAAATACTCCCCTGGGAGAGCTGTGGACTACTAATCTCCATAGCGCATGGTGTAACTGGCCACTGCTGTAGTATAATAATGTAGTTAGGTAAGAGGTCAAACCCCAGATGTGGCAATTGTGTATGTGCGTGTCTGTCTGTCTCTGACTGTGTAGAGAGCAATGTTTTTTAGGCTACTCACACCACTTACAAGTTGAAAACTCTCCTCTGGCAAGGCTGCTGATGACATGCAACTTGAAATACACCTCTGGGACGATCTCAGCTGAGTAATCCCTGTAGCACGTCCCTAACATTGTATGGCCCTAGTGTGATTAAGGAGTTAGGTGGGAGTTCTAGCCCCTGATCTGCCAACTGTGTGTATGCATGCATATCTGACTGTGTAGAGAGCAATGCTTTTAGATTACTCACACCCCGTACACTTCACATACCCAACTTTGGCAAGACTGCTGATGTCACCCACCTAGAAATACTCCCCTGGGAGAACTGTAGCCCAGTAATCTCCGTAGGGCATGCTGTAAATGCGTGCTGCTGTAGTGTAATAATGTAGTTAGGTAGGAGGTCAAACCCCAGACATGGCAACTGTGTGTGTGTTTGTGTGTGCATCTGTACGTGTCTGTCTGTCACTGACTGTGTAAAGAGCAATGCTTTTTAGGCTACTCACACCCCTTACAAGTTGAATACCCTCCTTTTGCAAGACTGCTGATGTCACACAACTTGAAATACACCTCTGGGACAATCATAGCCAAGTAATCTCTATAGCACATCCATAACATCATATGGCCATAGTGTGATTAAGGAGTTAGGTGGGAGTTCTAGCCCCTGATCTGCCAAATGTGTGTGTATGCATGTCTGACTGTGTAGAAAGCAATGCTTTTAGGTTACTCACACCCTGTACATTTCACATACCCAACTTCGGCAAGGCTGCTGATGTCACCCACCTAGAAATACTCCCCTGGGAAAGCTGTAGCACAGTAATCTCTGTAGCACATACTGTAACCGCATACTGCTGTATTGTGAATTAGACATGTGGTCGGGGTCCATCCCCACACATGGCGGTTCCGGATGTATTGTGTGTGTCACTGTCTGTGTAGGGAGCAATGCATTTTGGCTAATCTCTCACAGTCATTTCAAACCCTACTGTGGCAATCCTGCTGATGTCAGTCAGTGTGAAATACACTTTTGGGGAAGGACTACCCCAGTAATATCTGTGGCACGTACTATAACTGAGTAGTGCTGTATTGTCATACACTAGTTAGGTAGGGGTTCGACTCCCAAACATGACAGGTGTGAGTGTGTGTTTGTAAACCATATCTTGTGTAGAGGTGGTTGTGACTATATGGCTCCTGTGTCCAATGTGGAGCGGGTTTTGCATTTTTTTTATATGGTGGCCATACTATATATCACAATGTCCACTGTACAGGGATAACATGTGATATGTCTGAGAGGCCAGGGTGCAGAGCCATACCCAGACATGTGACATCAAGGCCAGACAATCACAGTTAGTAACTCCAGTATTACCCAGAGCACACTCTCACCACATGTGTCATACACACATACATGCCTAGATAACAGCCAATATGTGAGTAGTACACTGCACATTAGTCACCGATAGTAAATATGGAGTAACAGCGGTGGGCCTCAGAGGGCATGACACCCAGTCCATCTGTCCAATATGCACATACGAGCAGACAGTGCACCTCCCCATGTTCTCCAATGGACAACTGCACCACCTGTGGTGCCATCACATGTGACCCACAATGGGCATACCATGCCTGACAACATGCCGTATGGACAGATGCCACTGACACCAAGGAATGCTGATAGCATGCACACCATGTAGGTGCAGGGTAAAGCTGCTGGGCATTACCAGCTCCCACCACAGGTGGGCAGGACTGGCACATCTGATGGTAATCTGTGTTCACAACATGGGCCGGACACCTCAGGTACAGTTCCACATGTCACTGTACATGCATGTGGGATGTGTGCACATCCCAGACACAGTCCATGTCATGGACGAAGGAACACAGACATGGCAAGCGATGCACAGCATTGCCCACACACAGTAGTCACCCAGGTGACCGGATGGGGAATACAATATCCGCCTGTGTGGGCAAATGCAGACACTACATCCCTGAGCCACAATGCAGACCATCATCATGTGGCCTGATGCCAAGGTACACCCATCGCCTAGCCGTGGACAGCCGTCTGGCGCAGCAGAACACCACACACCTGTGCAGACATGCACACATGCATGTCAGTAGTGGCACCCTGTGTGTTTGTATGTGTGTTGCATGCTGCAGATGTTCACATCCACACTCCCTACAACCCCCATGGGCATACTGCAGCATGCTGTCTAATGACAAACACCTTCCCATACCCTTCACCTGTACAACCCCTGTATGACCTGTGTGGTGCATGGGATACCTGTACAGTGATGTGATGTGGCAATCCCACAACCAATGAGTTGTACACCTGGCCCTGCCAAGTGTGTCATTGTGTGTATCCTTGAGAGCATGGCTGTGTTGAGGCTGGCACCTGTTCATGCCGACAGGCACGTGTATGTCACCTACCATACAGCTACTGTATCCCTGTTGCAGATGTCACTCACCATCACATATATGTTCTGAGTGCTCCACAACAGGTAACCCATGTGGCACATCCAATAATTGCTGTGCTAGCACAACATAGTTGTCAGGGGTTTGATACCCTGTGCTGCTAGGTGTGTGACGCAACCATGCCTCAGTTTTACCCTCCCACCCCTCCCCGACACGTATTAGCCTCTGGCTGCATCCCTCACACCCTCTCAGGTGGACATGGAGACCTACACCTGCTTTACTTAGGCAGCAGCATGTGTAATGTAAGTAATGCTCATGATCAGCTAATGGCTGCTGCACGAATCACAGCCCTCCACTAGCTGATTGCATGTGAAATAGCTGTGGTAATATCCCCATCCCCAATTGTATGGAATCACACTCCAATACCCAGGACCATCATGGTGGTGTTTGCCCTTGTCACCCACTGTGAGCAGGAACTAGATCTGTTGTGTGCCAAACAGCATCCCATAAGGATTGTGGTGTACATCTAACAACATACACTGTGGAAACAGTGCATCAAACGAGAGGTGGATGTGCCTGACCTGACTACAGCCTGTAAGTGCCGCTATACTGCATTTGGAGTAATGTTGCTTTCACAGTGTTTGTGTGGATATGGCTGATGTACATGTCTCAAAACCTGCCATGCCAGTTCCATGTTGATGGGGAATCTCCATCTGCAGGGTCATCTGCAGCCTGGGCAGTGTTGTGTCTGTGGTTGCATGTGTTACCCACGGAGCATCTAGCTGTCAACAGCTGAACATAGTGTGAGGATTGCAGTCAGTAGATGGAGAAAGCTGTGGTAGTCACAGACATCATATCCCTCAAAGGACATATGTTGCAACAACCCTGTAACAACAGTTAATGTATGTGTTCATCACAGCAACATGTCAATATTGGCCCTGTGTATGTGCTCCCAGCCACACCTCTGTCAACCTTTGTACATATGTTATGCATGAAGTGGTGCATATGTGCTGTACACCATTCTTTGTGCCACCATATCTGAGAATAGGCCACTGATATATCTGACTGCTACACATGTTATGTACAGTAGTGGTTATATTACATTACATTACCTGCACATTCTGTGGATGTTCGTACAGTAGTGAGGTCTGTGTACCTATGGTGAATGTCAACAGTGTGTGTAGTGTTGATATATACCTTAGCCTGTGTACAGACTGTGGTAGATGACATTGTTCTAGTTCCCCTACTTTCAGATTTTGCATGCTGCTCCACTGTATGGTACTGTAGTGGCATACATGCTTGTAGGTCCATAAACACATGCCCCAAACCACTGACAGCCACCAGACCAAACTGTGTAGCAGGCCAGTATATGTAGGGCAGTCTGTGAGTGACACATATGAGGATGGTGTTGAACACATAGTCCATATACTGTCATACCATGCTAGCTAACCATATGAGGCTGTGGCTGTGTTCACATTGGTTGTGGATATGCACTGTCACACAGGTGTATCCTACCCCTTGCTGTGACATGCCTGTGGAGGCTGCTGTATATGCAGGTACATGTGCATTCCCCCTTGGGTGGTGCAGGCCATTGTTGAGCCAGTCTGCCTGCAGCCTGCACAGTGCATTGTGACATGCCTAGCAGCTGAGTGTGCCTACCCAGTGGGATGTCATATGCAGATACTAGCCAGATGTCCCGCTGCCGGACCTCCCCTAACAGTCATGTATGTCAGACAGGGCAGTGGGATGTAGTGCAGATGTATGTCAATACCTATTGTGTAGTATGTGGCCATGGCACCCTTGTACCAGTGGTCATACTGTTACAGACCAGGCAGGGGGGTGTGAATGCATGACCTATGGTGGACATTATATACCTGCCGTCATGTGTTATACCCATCTACATGGCCATCCACATCCATATTGTCAGGCATGATACACAGAATGTACAGACTGTGTCAGACCCCCCACATATATTGGCCAATATCTGCACTGCAGTCCACAGTGGCATTATATGCTAGCAGCAGTACTGTACACTGATGTACTTCGGATGTAGTTCAGTAACCAGTGGCACGCATGTTATGAGCAGATGTGACCTGCCACGCACACCATGTCTGTGAAGACAGTCCCAATGACAGTAGCAATAGCCTACTAGTATACCTGCTAGAGATATCTGACATCCCCTGCAACTATGACATTGGGAACATACAGGCTGGGGTTGGCCTACACATCATGTACAGGAACTATGGTGGGAATATATGTACATTTACATATTCAGATAGCCAGATATAAGATTACACATGTGTACTACACCCATTTAACACTGTCATGGCAACCACCCATTATTGATCCCCACATCATGCGTGCATGGTCCCATTACATCACCTGTGTGATGGGCATCCTTCCTGTGTGTAGGCAGTAGTGCTACTGACAGCATGTAGCAATATTCCATACAGGAGAACTGACACACTCAGGGTAGCCACATATTTGTAGGAGGATCAGGAAGTACAGACAGACTGTGAGTGGAGTAGCGTTATGCTTTGTACAGTACTGGTGTTACAGGGTGTAGGTGTACATACTAGTTTGCCATGGAATGCAGTCCATCTGCATAGCACACAACTGTGGGCCTAACCTCATGCCAGCTGGAGCTGTGCCTATCATGTCTTGTCTGTCCACCACACAGGTCTTGTGTCAGATAATACACTGGCAGTGTGTGTGTTGCATGTTACCTGTACATAGCTACATCCATGGCTGTCCATACCAGCAATTCCCTGACTAAGGGTCTGTTACAGACTATCCTGTAACACCTGCACCTTGTGTAGTGTATGGAAATACTTGTCCACATATGTGCCTGTATTCCAGCCTCTGCCCATCACCTACATACCAAGCTGTGCACATATGTCATGTTGATGGTGGTTGATCCATAGTGGGCTGGGAGTATACCACACTGCCATGTCTGCCATCAGTCCACTGCCGTTGTACCCCCCACATATGGTGGGGCTGGGGCCATATATGTGTGGGCGCCACCTACACAATACATATGTGCCCTCATGCACTACAGAGGACAACATATGTAACAGTGGTATATGGCCCTGTATAGTTGAGTCTAGGGGTGGAGCACCAGAAAAGACCTTGGCTGCTACAAAATGTGTGGTTATCAGGGTTGAGCTTTCTTAAGGTATCTGGATGTACAGTACCATATACCTCACCTATATATACACATTAATGTCATGGATCTAGGTACTGCAGGACTACTGCCCCCTGCCATACAAACTGTTCTGTGTGTTGGTGTGCACATGATGGTGTCAGTTATGCCAAGTTATGTAACAGTTACAACCCATGTGGTCATAAGATGTCTATACCACCTACTGTGTTTGTACAGTGTGAAGATATAGGCTGCTGAACTACACACCTGGAGTACATACTGTTGATTGTTAGGTATCCTGCGGCCCAGTGTGTCTTTCCTGTTGTACAATGTGAATGGCTTGGTCTGGACAGCAACAGCTGTGAACCTTTCCAGCATACTGTATGAGTGCAACTGGTCCACTGTGGCATCACTCCATTGATATAGTTGTCAGTGTCTAAACAGCTATATGGAACGGCATGTAGAACTGTAATAGTACACAATGACAGGTTGCCATGTCAGAAAACCTGTGGGTGTTGTTTCGACTATGACCTCTCTGTAGGTGTATGTTACAGGCAATGATTGTTATTTGTATGGCTGGCACATACAGTGTCCAGTCATTCAGGGGTCAACTGTTGGCATAGTGGCTGTTCCATATTGTGTGCACCTACCACTTATGTTTCATACTGTACATATAACTGCGTGTGTATGTGTAGTCACATGTATATGTACACACACACACACACACACACACACATATATATATATATATATATATATATATATATATATATATATATAAAATTATGTATATGTATACCTGTATCTGCATATCTGTGTCTGTGTATCTGAAGCCTGGTAATGTTGATGGCTTCCACATAATACATTCCCCATGGGAGCCAGAATGTACTGCATGATATGTTACCAATAACAGCCTGACATCTTACAGGTGGGATGTAGTACAGGTAACATTGTGTGCCCATGTTGCCACTGGCCCTGGTTATGGGATCACCAACACTGGGTAGTGTATTGCAAGGTGGACATGTTTGGCTGGGGGGGATGTCTATTCATACGACTCCTGTAGTGTGTGGTGCCTCTCAACCCCATTAACGTAACATGTATCCTGTTACATTCCACTCCCTAACAGCTACATGAGCCTTGCAGGACCAGCACAACAGTATTTCACCAATGGGTTGGTAGGCATGGGAATCCCATTGAGGTCTGCCACGTGTGTGTATATGTGCATGTGTGCATATCTGTAGGGTACACCGGTCCGAGTCCACATACTCCTATACAATACATATTGCCACACAATAGTACAGATATTGTTGTTGTCACCCATAGGTGTATCAACGCAATGCAACACGCTACTATGCCTGTGGTGTGGTACCACTGCTGTGATATGCAATGGGTTGTTTTTGCGTTGTGGCCAGTGTGTGATAGTGGGTATGTCAGGCTATCTAGAAGGGTTCTAGTGTATACAATATCCAGTGGGGGATGTGGGTGCTGTGTACACTGTCTTTACACCATGGTACACCTGGTATATGGCCGACGTACAACTTTCAGGTGGCCAATGTCACCATTACCCATACAGGTAACAGATAACAGGATACGGCCCAGTTACACAAGTGCTATGTGCAGCCTACCTGTAACACATTGGACACATGGACTAGTTAGTTAGCAACTATACAACCAGGTCTCTAAGATGTGTGTCTACCTGTTATGTATCGGTCAATGAGCATATGATGGTATGACACAATATATATTCACCATATACAAACATTACATCCCCATTACCATATTGTATGTGTCTGTGGATGGTCTGCATTAGCATGTGACCTCGTACACACCTCACCCTACAGATGGTGTTGTGTGTGCAATGACAGCCACACAGTTCATTAGTACTACATACCCGGGTTGGGGTCTAGACACAGTGTCGCCAAGTCAGGATGTGTGTGTACATGGATGGGTTGACATAAGGGTGCAGGTTATACCTGTACCAGCAGGCCACCAGTCACATTTGCATGGCCAATAACTGTTATACATACCTGTGGCATGTGTGCAACTGTACACCACATATGTCACGACCATGGTGTCACCACACTGACATACCCCTGTGGAATATGACTGCGGACCATCCTCCAGCTGACACATGTATGCCTACAGCAGAAATGGATGACAGTATGGAGATATCAATTGGTGTTACCAACAGCTGAGATGCATCCTAGCTGCATGGCTACACTACCTGACATGTATGCAGTACACATTACCCCTGACTACAGTCTGCACTGCAGTACATTGTGGCACTCTATTACAGTCACCGTGTGCATCAGAACCATGTTAGCCTGCCCCTGAATTAATGTTATGGATGGCAGGGATGTGGCACATGTATCATTATATGCACAGGGTGTGTGAATGTCATCCTAGCTGCATGGCTACACTACCTAACATGTGTGCAGTACACATTACCCCTGACTACATTCTACACTGTGGTACATTGCTGCACCCCATTACAGTCACCGTGGGCATTAGAACCATGTTAGCCTGCCCCTGCATCGATGTTATGGATGATAGGGATGTCGCACAGGTATCATCATATGCACAGGGTGTGTTGCAGGTGTGCCAGAGGCTGAGGGTGGTCCAAACACCTGTAACCATGTGTGTGGTTGAGGGGCGTGGTTCCTTGATTGGGGCATGGTGATGGGGTGTGTGCCAGTATGGGGTCACCCTAGGTGTGGTTGCATAGTGTGTGGATATGCATGCACACAGTTCTGCCATGTGGCTGCCCCACACGGGTAATGTTGGACAGCTGCAGACCATACCTGGCAAGGTGTGCAGTTCAGTGCCTCTGGCCACGGACATGCTGACTGGGCCTGCCAGGGGTTCCATGGGCATGTGCAGGTACAGACCTTGAGGTGCTACTCTCCCCTGAGGATGACATATGTCCACTGGAACCGTGTCCCACCTGGGCCTGGCCAGGGCCATGTGCACATGGCCTGCTGTGGTGTGGTGTGGACAGAAGTCCCTGTGGTGTGCTGGGGCTGGTATTACCACTATGGGAGCGGCTGCACTTCCTGGCACATCCACATTGACTGCCAGCTGCTGGTGTCTCTGGCCTACATCCACACGGACATCACACCACTCCCACCACACGTTCTAGCACAGACATACCACGGTCAAGGAGGCCAACCATCTCACCCCACCATCTATCCACGACCTCAGTATATTCACGGAAGGCAACAGCGAGTTCATGGAGGTTGCCACTTACCGATGCAAAACCAGACCTCTGCAGCCTCAGGATCTGTCTGGAGTGCATTTTCATATGTGCCTGTGCCTCCATTACAGCCTGAAACATGCTCCTGGTGGTACCAGTTGTGGCATTTCTGCCAGGGGCAGGATAAACTGCAGTCCTCCCACTAGCACTATGGTACATCTGCCAATGTGGTGGCCTTACAGACATCTGGCTATGCTGACTGTGACCCGACACAGTTGGCATGGACACCACACATTCCTGGCCAGTGCCACCAAGCACCAACTGTCCCTCTGCTATGGCCACATGGGACAACCCCACCTGTGCCTCACCTGTACCTTCATCATCATCGGTGTCTGTAGGGTCACCTACCTTAGTATGCGTGGGGGAGGGACCCTAACCCACCTTGCCACCTGTGGGGGAAACAAATACACACATTAAGATCTGTACAGCAGTGCATAACAGTACACACACTCACACTGACAGCCGCCTTACTACTTCACCTTCCCTGGGTTTGCAGACAGTCCCATAGTCAGTTACATATGTTCCCCTTCCTGCATGGCACTTGCTAATATACAACCATCACTATAGCCCATTAACATATTATACCTCTCCATGCCTACACGTGTGGTACCACACCTGACTTGTTACTCCATCACCTCCCTGACCTGGGTGGAGTAGGTTGTACATGGCCTCACTGCTGTCACCTTGTATTACCCTGTGTATGGGCAGTAATGGTGTACGAGGCCCCTATATGCTTGGGGCTGCTACATTCACTACATATGTTACACACCAGGGCCTCATACTAAATACAGTCTGGCTCAGTCCATGCCACATCTGCTGCACAAGCGACCCATCATGCGGACGACATTACTACCTGGATACACTCACTGATGTGCTGTGGTAATTCCCCATTGCATTTGTAGTGCTGCATATGTGGGTAGCCAGGTACCTGTCTGCTGCTGGCAATATGATGTGTATACGTGGTATGTACTGCACCTCCCAATGCATGCTCCATGCTACAGACCTTGTTATGCTATCAGCTGTCCTGTGTTCACATACCTGACAGGTTGTCCTGGTGTCTCGTGTCTCACTCCATGTACAGCACAATCCCAGGGGGAAGTACCGCCATGTGGCCAATCCCACTATCACCTGTGTATACATGGAGACACACACACACACACACACACACACACACACACACACACACACACACACACACACACACACACATCTGACATGCATCGTCCACACTACACTAGATTGCACTTACGAACACAATCGAGTCACACACACACACACACACGCACACACACACACACACACACACACACACACACACACACACACACACACACACACACACACACACACACACCCCACACTCCTACATGTTGAGTTGCACAACATTTTTACACACAGTCCTCCCATTAGCCTTCTGTCAACATGACATCATGCTAGCGGCAGTATACATGTGTGTGAGGCATGGGCGTTGTTGGTAGGTGATGGCCCCTCCCTGTGTTAACACTGCACCTATGTACAAAGTGTTACTGTAGCCTGTTCTACACGCTGCCTTGTACTGTGCACCATACCTCGCAGGTGTAGAAACCAGTGATGCATCTGTAGTACTGTGTCGGTTATGTCAGCTCCAATGCTCACAGCCCCTGTCTGTTGTAGCAACACATACCTGGGATGATATGTGAACAGCTATCAGTTGTGGATGCCTGATGTCTGCATTACAGATCACAACATCAGCAGTGCATGCATGACCAGTACATGACTATTACACTGACAACCGGTGGACCTTACCATGGCTGTGAGGGTTGCCCTAAACATGTCCCAGACCTCGGCATGGTTGCAAGGTCTACTCATGTGCACATCCCTTGGAGTGCACACATTGCTGTCACGAGTAGTGTGGGGTCAGGGTTACATCTGCAATGTTTTCTTAACCTGCTTGTGTACAGCTGCAGCAATGGTGGTGTTGAGCCACACATGTCCCTACTGTAGGCTGTGTGTCCTGCCACATGCCACATCCCTGTGGACACATTGCTCATTGACGGGATGTTAGTTATCTTGCATGTGTCTGTTGTACCCTTCTGATACCCCAACATGGTCTCTACTGTGATGCAGTGCATTTCTCAGCAACAAAACGTGAACATGTACAGCATGCAGTATGGGTAGGTGTGTTAGACGTGTGCATGGGGGGATAGCACATAGCTATTACATGCACAGTTTATTATCATGCATGAACACAAACCATACTCACCGGCTATGAGCTGCTGCCATGGTTGTACCTGGAGGGACCTACATAGGAGTGTGAGAAAGCTGATGTCAGTGGCCATAGCTGTGGCATTCATAACAGGTGAGTGCAGCATTATGTTACATCAACAGTAGAATTGCACAATATTACAGCTTATACACAAAAGTTTATTACTACTATACAGCAGCAGCAGACAAAGTATATGACATCTCAGTTTTGCATGATGTATCTGTACAGATGCAGATGCATACACTTGAGTGATGTACTGATGTGCCCTGGGGTCTTACCTGCACGCTCCTCAGCTGGTGTGTCATTGGCACCCACCTCCAAGATGTGCCCTGCCAGGTGTTGATGTTGCGGGCAGACAGGTGCCTCTAGACTGCTGAGAAGCTCCTCCACATGGGTGAGGGGTGGATGGGCGGGATGCTCCCCACTGTTGCCAGATGGTCCCCCTTTATGGTAGCTGCACGTCGACATACATGGCGAAGCAGTTTGGTGCAATGATGCCGGACCTGCTCATAGCTGCGGTTATGCAGTCCAACATCATTGACCCTGTGGACTAGCTCATTCCACAGGGCAGTCCACTCCTGCTGGTCATGGGCTGTCTGGCCAAAAAGAAGTACATAGTGCTGTACCAGGTGGTTGATGATGATAGCCATTTCAGCAGTACTGTAAGCGGGAAGGCAACTATGCAAAATGATTCCTGGAAGACATAAGGATGGAAACAGGTCTGAGCCACCCATACAGCAGGGTTAACATAGTTCTTAATAGACATATATGTCTCCCCCCACCATATCAGCTACAACAACACCTTCACAGACTGCAATTGGTATGTCAGCTGCTTACTTACCAATGGGACATATGCTGTATTGTACCAAGCTTTGTGCTATGTGTATGTACCACGCTTTGTACTATGTGTTTGTAGCCATGCTCACTGTGAGGACACTTATTTTGCTGGCCTGTTACAGACTATTTTACCTGCATGCCATTGTCAGTGCCACTATATATATGTGTATAAATATACATCTATGTACATATATGTGTAGATATATGTTGCACGTTGTGGATATACCTATGTCTATATGAGTATCTGTATCTGTACACATACACATCACATTCCATATCACACAGATATGTGGAGTGCATACAGACATCTGGTCTGCATTCTGTCACCGCCTTTCATTCACAGCTGCACTGTTCTGCCTTGCTGCAACACAGACAGGTGCCACATGTGAACACAGCCTAACATTAGGGTGGTAACTATGGTGTGAAAAGGCTGGTATGCCTATTACACACCTATGGCATTTGTGCATGCTGCATTACACATTCACATGACTGTCCTGCAAGTGTTGTGCTCTGACACCCATGTGTCTATCATAACTGCAGTACATCCACCAACAGCTATTGTCCACACTAACATAACATACACAGATATTATGTCACATCTTTGTCATTCATTGCTGATCTGCACAGTTGGCGGGTATATCCCACTGCTTACAGGGACAGACAGTATTGTCCAGAGCAGTTGCTCAGTGGGACATCATTACAGGGACAACTATAGATGGCACATATCAAACATTCTACATCATAATTCCTAATAATCTATACCTCATACTACATTAAATTACATACAGTTATGTTTTACATACCTTTTAGTATTTGAAAAGGTGTGATGCCTTTCCAGTTGTGGCCTGTTGTAATTTGTTCCCGACTCCGTTTCATAGTTATGTTTTAGTTTTCCTTTTCTGTTTTCTCTCTCTCTCTCTCTCATAGAGTGAATGAGTTGGTTTAAATGGATTTCAGCATGGCTTTTGTAGGTGATGCACATGATGAGGTGATGGGCTCTGCACCAATCAGTGTGCAACAGTTGTTGACTGCGTGCAGCCTGCTGTGTAGTGATTCTGTTAACCATCGTCATGGCAACCCAGTACTATAAATTGCTTACTCATGTGAGCGTTGTCCCTTCACCTTCCCAGTATGGAGGACATCCTTCCTGTATATGGGCAGCAGTGTTACAGATGGCAGATTGCAGTACCTATTACAGTGGGGCTTGCAGACACAGGACAACTACACAATCTTAAGAAGTTGCAGACCTACAGACAGAGAGAGTAGTGTTGTTATGTGCTTTGTATATTGCTGGTCTTGCAGTGTTTACGTGTACATAGTAGTTTAGGACGGAATGCAGTCTATCTGCATAGCTCTCAACAGTGGGCCTGTCCAAATGATGGCCAGTGGATTGTCTGTTTACGTTTGCCTGTGCAACATACAGGGCTTGTCCTAGATATGTCCCTGGCAATCTGTCTATTGCATGCTATCATTACATGGCTACTTCCAGTTGTATTCCTGATGTGTTATTCCTGCATAAGGGTATGTTGCAATGAATCCTGTAACACCAGCAATGTGCAGGGTGTGTAACAGCAATATTATGAGTATGGCCCTGAGTACCCACCTCTGTCCTCCACATATATGGCTGGCTTTGTCCTGCTGTGATACGGTTATGGGGTTGTTCGGTATTGGCCTATCATAATATACTGTTAGCATTCTTGCTAACATCCCATGTCATATCGTGGACTCCCACGGCATTTGTTGGTTAGGGTCCATACATGTGACAGATGCACAGACATTATCACAGTTAAGAAATGTCCCCCTAGGCCTTGACTACGGGGTGTGACTGGCGTCTGCTGAACTACATCTGTTATTGTTTATTGATACCTATCTTGATGGCAAATCCTTTGTCCAGAGTTGTACGAATTGACGGGCCTGGCCTGGACAGCATTGTATGTTGTATATCCGCATTGTCTGCATCTACTTTTCTGTGTGGGCCTTGCATTCCTCATTGTTTAAATATGCGCAGATCTATGTGTTGTCGGTAATGGCATACATTACTGTACAATACACCATTAAGGGTTGTCTGTGTATACATATCTGTGTGTCGTCTCATGTCCTTTGAATAGTGAGTGGGCTATGTGTAATTCAGTACTCCTGTGCAAGTGTAAAATGTAATTTAGTAGGTTATACAGCAAAACGATGTTATATCAATTCCACATGGAAAATAGAATGTGCTGCAGTGGGACTCGAACCGAGAATGCATGCGCAGAAGGCAGATGCTCTGACCACTACACTATTGCAGATCTGTGTAATTTGCATATTTCTACCTTAATGTCATACCCATTCTCCCTTTCCCAGGCCTCCAAGCTCCACGTACACAGCATCCATCCATTCTGCAGTTGCTAGCCCTGCCATACCACACCTTCACACATTTCCCTCTCTGCATGTCTCGGTACTCCTCCATATTACTGTCTTGATGCAACCTTCTGCAGGCTGTTCATCCGTTTAGTACACATATGTTTGAGCCTTCCCTTCATCCACCTCCGATACTGGTGCGGACATCATTGTGACCCATAAAGTCTGGTGAGTCCCGGCAGGGACGGACCTGTTGTTGTGTCATGAGTACACTTCACTGGTCTACACTGTTTCTCCCACTGGTAGCATCCTGCCAGGGTTTTGGGAAGCAGTGGTTTGTGCACACACCAGACTAGCCTCATCTTCCACTTTCGTGGATGAAACACGCCCCCACTCCGTGCCCCGTTTTCCATTCCTCTTTTCAGTATTATACAAGACTACTGTTCTCATATTATGCGTGGACAGGAACTGTTCATTGGTACTCATAGACTGCTCAGAATACTGTAACTGAGCACTGTGCACATCTTTGCTGCTATTAATATACATACTTACATACATTTCCTATACTGTCGATTGACTGTGTCAGATGATATGTTTGTGATAACAGCAGCTGATTGTATATCTGCCATGCCTTCATTGTAACTCACTTGGACTATAGTGTGCAGGGGGGCACC